>NW_026732980.1:2500-170000 GCF_028476545.2 Physella acuta | reverse complement strand
GCCTATTTTTTCTATGTAGTTTTTGCCAGCTGACAACAATGAAATCTTGGTACAGTTCAAACTTTTAGACAAACCAGCTATATCTGGGGACGTACAGAACCCATTGCCTCAGTCACCCAACTCACAAATCTTTGCAGAGCTGACAAACAAGGCAAACACTGGCGCCTTCTACTTTGATGTTCCCAATGCTGTAAGCCTGACATGTTTTTTCTGGTGTTATCTAGTATTTAAGTTTTAAAATCTGATCAGAAAAGTGATTAAAACATATACCTGTGTAGACAAATTGGCACAACATCTGTAGTTTTCTCCAGAAGACTCAATCAGAAAAATAAGTGATAATTTTGTAACCCTTTTTACAATAATAAAATATTTTTTTATAGTCAGCACAAAGTTTTTTACATTCCATTTTAAAAATCATACTCATATTTAATTTGTTTTGAAGAAATTAATTTATTTTACACTGTGTGAAGTTCCTTTGTAAGTAGTAAAAAGTAATGCTCTTATATTATCCACATAAAATAATAAATATATTATTTTGGAATATATATTACAACATTATTAAAGAAAGGAAATTGCTGTGAAAAATTTACCTTTTAGAGTATTCCTATTAGTGTTTTAGTTTTATTCATCTAAGAGCTTTACATTATTTCTTTTTAAAGCTTTAGAGAAAAAAATTGTTTAAAAAGTGTTGCTTGTAAAAATTCATCCTTTTCAGCTTGGACAACCGGGGAAGGTGACTGTCACGGTCAAACAAAACTCAGTGGTCATCATCACTGTCCCACAAACCAACTCGGGGTCATCGAGGGCATTGTCCCGTTCTGACACAAGTGCTATACACATAGCCTTGAACACACAAAACAAAGGCTCTTCTGGCTATTCGTCTGGTAAATCTTTTAGACAAATACATAATATTTATTGGTAAGCAAGGGTCTGCGAGGAAGAGTCGATAAAGCTCATGGTTGCTAAACAGAAAAGTCTCGAGTTATAGAACCCTCAGGCAGATGAGGCTCGTTAGCTGGGGACAGACACTCTTCTAGGAGAGACAACTCCAAAATCAAACAACTGCTACCTTGTAGTTTGTTCTTGGTTGGAGGCAAATCCAAAAAGAAAAGCAGGCTGAAATCGGAGACAATGGCCTCAATGGCGCATAACCAGTTGACACGTATACTTAATTGTGTTGGATGGGATCCCTTCCAACACTAAAATTAAGAACAAAGAAGAAGAAGAAGATTGGTAAGCAACATGCTTACCAATAAGTATTATGTATTTATTTTAGCTCAACAAGAAGTACACATTTGTATTTATTATTTTGGGCATGGATGTGTATTAAGACATTGATACTTAAACCATATTGCCTGTGTGCTAAAAGTACTGAAACCCAACATGTGGGTTAATTAAAGTGACAAAAGTATTTTGGGAAGCTTGTTGAAATTTTACAAGCGACTTACCTACTTTTCATTTTAATATTGACAAGCTCATCGGAGTGTGTCTGTTTACACAGTGATGTATGAATGTGTGAAAAGGGTATTTGACTATTTAGACTGAGATTTATGTTCATGTAGATCTTTAAAGACTACAAATATAGTCATCATATAAAATGTTCGATCAAATCAAACAAGATTCAAATAAACAAAGTTTGACAATTTTATAAAGCTATTTGTTTATTTGAGTAAAGTATTCTTAAAATGTAATAAGTAGCCTATGTAATCTCTCTATAAAGATTATAGCCCTGACTTTTCCAGTATTTTCATATTTCTTGTTTTTCTCTCCAGGGTCTATGGCAGGTATTGGCATCGGCATGCTTGTGCTGGGAGTTGTGTTAGGTTTTCTGGGTATCTTCCTCTTCAAGAAGTTCAGGCGTGTTGGCGTTGACTCTGTGATGAGCATGCAGCAGCTGGAAAATGAGGCAGAGTCCTAGAACATTCTTTAGGGGATTATATAATAAGAGACATTGCATAGTACTTAGACTATGTAGGCCTACTGCGCTAAGATTTTACTTTGTGTGATTTTTATGTGCCATAATGCAAGTTTTAAAATTAAAACAAACTTCTGTTTAAACTACAATTACAAGTATCTTGTCTAAAAAAAAAGGTTTTTCATTTTATAAAATGTATCTTTGCTTTAGTTTCAAAAGGGAATAAAGAGCCTTTTTTTTAATATACTCACACAGCTTGACAATATTAACTCATAACTAAAGTATATTGTTTTATACTGATAATGTTGTAACAAGCATACTATGCATCTGTTTAAAAAGTTGTGTTGTTGTATTTATACATTTTTAAACTTACTGCTAATTTATCTAAACATCTTTTAATATAAATAAATTGTAAAATCATCAATAATTTTTATTATTGGTTAATGTTGGTTGTCTGACTACTGGTTAGATGTGTTTGTCAAATAAATTTTATGGGTTTATGAAATTAAATTATATGTTATAAAACTGATCCTTGTTAATTTGTTTTAATCTAATGCTTTAGGATGATCATAATACTGTTGTTGTAACGTTTTTAATTGTTTGAAATATATATTTAGGGGGTTCCCAGCCCACTAATGGCTAATATTGTAAAAAAGCAATTACTTTTGAAACAAATAAAAATTGTATTAAGAGGGTGGGAAGGCTGAATTGTGACATTATTTATGAATAATCCATATATGAAATTCAAATTTTATTAAGATGAAAGTATTATGAAAATGAAGTAGAATTTTGTAAACCACATAAGGGCTAGACCACAGTGTATTTTATTAAAAACAACATGCAATAGGGCTGGTAAGTAGGTCACCAACCAGTTCTATGGCTCATGCAGGTTTTATTGAGCCGTAGAACAGGTTGGTGACCTACTTACCAGCCCTATTGCAAGTCAATGCAAGATGCCTTTTCTTCTATAATAAAAGTTGTTTTAAATGTTCTTATTTGGACTTTTTTCTAAAGCTGTTAAAATGTGATTTACATACACAATAGTTAAGAATAGTCAAGACAACCTTGATAAACGAAAAAGGTAGGTTGATGTGCCAATGTGGTTCAATGACAGTAGAAGTAGATTTTACATGTTTCTTTAACCTCTGTGCTACACGTGAAGGGATAGTGTGGTCAGCACTTTATTGCCACACCACAGAGTTTCTTCAAGGCATTTCTTAATAGTGGGGGGGGGGGGGGGGCGAAGAAAGTCTACTGCCTGCCAAACAAAATGGAATTTATATAGAAAACATATGTTTTTACCAATATCCCACACCCCCCAGTGTTTCTTCCAGAGTTTTTTCTCCGGGGGAGGGGGGGCACTTGAAATTTTCGGGTGGGGCGGTAGACTTCCTTCGGTAGGGGGGGGGTGACACTGTTAAAAGTATATATGTTCTATATAATTTTCATTTCATTCGGGGGTGGGGGTCAGTAGACTTTCTGCCACCCCCCCCACCCCTAAAAATTTCAAGTGCTTCCCCCCCCCCCCCCAAGAAAAAAGTGCAAGAAAATAGACACTGATTACCCAGCTATTACTTTCCTTAACTTACTAAATTGAGTCACATACTCATCAGTGGAAATCAGGGATGCCCTCCTAATTCATGATGTAGCTGCCCAATTTATGATAAACACATTATATGAAAATCGTGATATTACTCAATTCACACTATGGTATAGACCTGCCTAACTCAAGCTACGTTCTGACGAGGACCAGAGTTTCTTCTAGACATCTCTTCCCCCTCCCCCCCCCCCCCCCGAAGAAAGTCTACCCCCAACCCCCCCCCCCCCCCCCCCCCCAATGAAATGGAATTTATACAGAGAATATATACTTTTAACATTGTCCGCCCCGAAACGTTTGGTTGGTTCGATTTACAAGTTGTTGTACCGTGAACATTGCGCCATGCAACTCCCCCTTACCCCCCCCCCCCCCAATACTTATTCAATTTATTCAAAAAACGCCCTTAAAACGGTAACAATTGTAGGCACGAAGGCCTTTTTTCACATTGGCCGTTTTATACTAGTATACATACTGAGATACTCCCCTTACACAGTTACACTTCACACCCCACATCATATATAAAAAAAAAATTTAATTATTGTGGACTTCTTGTTATGAATTGAGTCAGAGATGTCTGTCACTTAAGCTGGTTGTTGTTTTTTTTTTTTTTTTTTTTTATTAAATGTTTTGTTATTACATATTTTTTTAAATGTACGTTTTTTTAATTACCGAAACAATATAAAATGTTAGCCACTGTTCCTACCTTATTTGATTTCAGAACTATAAATAATCACTTCCGCCTCAATTTAATACATTAGATCATCATTTCCACAACAATCTTCCAACTTGGAGTTTCCAGTGAGTCAGTGAGTAAACTTAATTTGTTATTATTTTTAAAGATTGTAAAGAGATAACAGCAACTTTTCTTCTTGTAAAACTTAAAGTAAACAAAACTTTGTATTGTTGTAAAAATGAATGAAAACAATCCAGACGCAACAACTTGACTGAGTTGTTGACGGAAACTGAAGCACACTTTTTTACAGAACACCATTCTTAAATCTTATAACTTGCTTTGTTTACAGTTTACAGTTTGTTTTTAAGTGTAGGCCTATACATTTGATTTAGATAATTAGTTCAAGAGAATAGTTTTTAAGGTAGTCCCATGTCACTTTATCTGACTGATAGTGATAGAATGATGGATTTAATTTTAATTTAGAGTCAGGTTCTATTCCCAGTCGACTGTGAATAGCTTTATAATAATAATTATATTAATACGGCGTAAATAATTAATTAGGGCTATTCACAGTCGTAACTGTTTTTGATAGATTTAATGTAAAAAAAAAATTCCTGTATTAGCATGAAGATAGTGGACATGTGGGTGGCAATCGTGCCTGAAGGTGCAGGTTCAAACCCATCATTCATCATGTGACATATCGCTTTGACAATTAATGTATGCTCCTTACTATCAAAATATTGGTAATCTATCATTTTAGGTACGTAAAAATCGCCCGCGACTAGTAATGTACGAAAAAGTTACCTCATTGTCAAGGCTTTAACCCCTTTACCGTGAAAAAAAAAAAATTTTTGGAAACCGTGTAATTGTTTTTTTTTTTCATTATTTGATTTGTTATGTTGTCCTGACAAAATAAAACATTTTGACCTATTTTTATCATCTGCTGTTGAATTGGCTGTTAGATTAGCCTCCCTCTACATTGTTGTTGATTTCCAATGCTATTTTCGTATCAAGACGAGTTAACTCGGGACGCACGGCACACAGATGTCTTTTTTATCTGCAGACGAGTTAACTCGTGATGTACGGTTAAGCCCAAGATTTTATATGACGAGTTAACTCGTGACACACAGTAAAGGGGTTAATAGAAGTATATTATGATATATTTGTGTCAAATATTATAGATAAATGAATAATAAACCTAAATCAATGGCTAAGTATATCAATATAGGCAAGAAATTAACTTTAAACAGCAGTGTTTGCGAGCAGGATTTGCTATATAAAAAGCGGCCATCTATAAGTTAGAGTAGCTTCCCCTGAATCTTGCGCTATAAGTTAACAATATAAAAAAAATAAACAAGATGGCTGCTATAGTAAATGGTTGCATCTGTTTGAAACATCGCTAGTCTTCATTTATTACTGAAAAGTTTTAACTCAGTTGTTTAAAAACATATACATAAATGAAACAAGGAAATATTTTTGTATTTTTCAATACATAAATCCTCCTCAAAATGTGAAATAATTATTAAAATTTAAGGAGTCATCTGTTTTTCACATTACTAGTCGCGGGCGATTTTACGTACCTAAAACGATAGATTACCAAAATATCTTATCCCAGTTATTCATGGAAGGGTTACTTTTGATAATTTTTTTTCAGACATAATTGCTTGCATATATACACACAAAAAGAAACTGTCCCTTAGAGATTTTTGTTAAGAGAAAAAACAACTTTGGAAAAGTGTGATGGAAACTGTGAATGATAGCTGATTAAAAAGTACCTGCTATTTCACCTGATATTTAGGCCTATTATATGCGAAATTTAAATGGTAATTGATAACTGAATAGCAATATGAACAACCAACTAAACTGATGCATAATTAATATTATTTATTTAATCTTTACTAGGCTTATATCTATTAGTCTAGTATACTTTTAATTAGAGTGCATAATTAATCCTCTATGACCTACATAGCCTGTAGCAGATAAAAATATAACACAATAAAAATAGCACTGCTCTCTTAATCTATACCTCACACCCTAGTCACTATAAATGCTTTTATTAGTGTAAGATATTATTCCGTCGTATTTAGCAAGAAATGACAGCTGACTGGGAATAGCCGTATTGGGGCTATTCACCTTAGATAGGAATAGCCCCAATACAGCTATTCCCAACTGGCTGGGAATAGCCTTGGCCATCTGGAAAAGCTTGAGTTTTGCATTTTATTTTATTATTTTATTGTAATTGTTGAGTTTAGGGCCTAGCCAATGTAATATACACCTAAGTATAAATTAGATCTATTAACCTACAGACGATTCTAGCAGGAAAAAGATGAGCAAAATGCTACAATGACTTGGTTTTTCTTTGTCGTCCAAATGTTCTTCTCCTACTGAAGAGCTAAAACACTTATAATCATTAACAATGAAAAATTATAGGCGTAATTAGTAAGTATTTAACATGCAACTAAAATCAATCTATTCAACACTGGTTTTTTTTTTTAAATAGCTAAAATTGATAAGCAACGGTAAAAAGCACTTCCAACACTGTGTGAGTATAAACAACAAAATCTAAAGGTGACATACCAAACTGTCTAGACCAGGGGTTCTCAACCCTGTGCCCGCGGGCGCCATGGCGCCCGCTAAATGATGTGTATGTGCCCGCCTCTCACTATTCGACAGAGACAGAATTTTTTTCAAAAACATTTTTTTAAGATATGATTTATTTTTATTCATTTGTTACAGTTTTAATTTTTTTTTTGACTGCCTAGGTTTATTAAATATGTTCGATACTTGTCCCAACTTGTCTAGCGGCGAGCCAGACTGCACTAATTACATTTTGTAAATACATTTCGCTGTGTGTATGCATTTTGAAAAAAATGCCAAATAATTTTATTATTTTGAAACAGATTTGTTTATTATTTATTAATGCATTATGACTATAATATAATAAGAAAATAAATTATGGGAAAATGTTAAATGACAAGTTATGGAAGGAGTTTGTCGATTTAAAATTGGTGGTGCCCGCCACCCTACTGATATTTTAGAATGTGCTCTAGACAATAGTCACATTTAAATCAATAAGCTTTGTTAAAAAGTTGTATTACGTTACTGGTAGTAAACTATGAACTTATTTAATTCAATTAGGTGTATCTATAGATTCTCACTAAATTCCAAATTAAATTATTAGGCTATTTCCTACTTAAACTAGTTTTAACCTATCCATTGCAAAGCATATCCATTAGGTCAGACCAAATATAAGGCTGATTTAGACTGAATAAAAATCATTCTCTCTATCAAGTTTCAAAGTGTTTTTTATATTTAGCTCTAAATTATTTATCAACATATTTTAAAAACCATGTCATTGTTAAATATTCATATTTAAAAAGTTATTTGTAAAAACCAAATGTTAATAAAAATGTATCAGAATTATGAATAAGTATAGTAAAATAGACTTGACTTTACTAATAAAATATTTTTCTCAGCCACCATTAAGTATATTTTTTTATATTTATTGTAAGCTTCTCAGTTACAAAATCTAACATTATTGGCAATCATTAGGGAAGAAGTGCTGGTTAAATTATTATGGAGTTTATATAATTTAAATTTAATAGAAATAAATAATATATTTTTTTAGTAGCTGTAAAGCCTACTATTATATGACATGTCAGACAGATCATAGAGTCCATTTGACATAGAATCATTATACAATACATGGGTTAGAGACTGGTAGTTGATAGACAGAGTTCACTGTTTCTTTCTGACTGAACATAGTGCTGATCAAATTATTTTGCTGAAGTCCAAAAAAAGCAACAAATTATCGCTGTCTTCGCAACATCTGAAATGGAAATTTACTTAAAAAGATGGAAAAACCTCTACACTAAAAAAAGGCGTTTCCAAACTGTAATATGTCTTAAGCCTAGAAATGATAGTACAAAATCAATAATGTCTAGCTCTGTGGCTAGCAAAAATAAAAGAGAACAGAGTTTCTTCCCTTTCTTCCCTGTATGCTGTTGAGATACTTCAGTCATGTATAGCTTCTTTTTTCCTGTAATCCTTATGACAAGACAATTTTGGCAGGCTGATCAGGTTACTCAATAAGGAGGTGGGAGTGAGGTAGTGGTGGCTAATCCTGTACTAACACCTAGAATGTTGCTTTATTTTTCCAACTTCTTGCTTTATTCTTTGCAAGACTATTGACAGGAATTCCCTTCCAATTTGTGTGACTTTGGTAGGAGCATTTAGTTATTGTAACAACATGATAATTCACCTGCTGTAATATTTCTTACTGAATTTTTTTTTTTTTGCTTAGGTTCGGACGCTTCAAGTTATCAAGTCATGATTTGAAAGAGCAATTGTGAATTCATGAATTGTTTTGAAATGAGCTTTATATTATAAAACACATACATTATTTATCTGCATTGACTTCAGCAGTTGAATCAGTTGTTGTTGTTTTTTTTAATACTTCACAAAGTTTAAAATGGGCTCTACTGGGACTGATGATCAATATGATTATATTTGGAAAGGTGAGTGTCTTAACTTCTTCGCTAATTTACATAAACCTGTATGAATAAGCCTGGACCCATTCTGAACCAAGTCAAGTAAAGTGTTCCTGATTGTTAGTTTTTGTTTACTTATTATTTTTTTTTAATTTGTTACAAACAGCACTTGTGCAATAAGACTACAGTGCCTCCTGTTGTTACTAAACTACTGAAGAATAAAGATTATTTTATATATCCTTAACAGTTGTTCTAGTTGGGGACTCTGGTGTTGGTAAAACAAATCTCCTCTCACGTTTCACGAAGAATGAATTTAACAGTGAAAGTAAAAGTACCATAGGTGTTGAATTTGCCACAAGGTTTGTTTCTTCACTTTTTTTAAAGCCTAAACTCTTTATCTAGCTTCAGTGCATTAAATAGTGATTGGTTAAAAGTCTTAAGATTGATTCACAGAATTAACTTTAAAGTCATTGCTCGACACAGAGCCCACAGTTTTTTGAGGATATTTAACTGAGCTTATATGATCAGACAGACTTTAAAATTAGAGTAAACTTACCTAAAAATGTGTAAACATCTTAGACAAATTACAAATTAACTAAAATGACATCAAAAATGTATTTACCCTATGGTCGAGTCGGTAAAGCTCATGGTTGCTAAACCGAAAAAGTCTCGAGTTCGAACCCTCTGGCAGATGAGGCTCGTTAGCTGGGCACAGCCACTCTTCTAGGAGAGACAACTCCAAAATCAAACAACTGCTGCCTTGTAGTTTGTTCTTGGTTGGACAAAGGCTATGGAAGCAAATCCAAAAAGAAAAGCAGGCTGAAATCTGAGTCAATGGCCTCAATGACGCAAAACCAGTTGACACGTAATCCTTAATTGTGATGGAAGCATGGTCGAGTCGGCAAAGCTCATGGTTGATAAAGTCGAAAAAAAGCCTCGAGTTCAAACCCTCTGGCAGATAAGGCTCAATCCCTCCCAACACTATAAATTAAGAACGAAAAAGAAGAAAGAAGATAACTGCATGTCTGTGCTGTTGTTTAAATAAATAAGTAATGCATTTTTACCTTTTATTATTGTTATTATTATTCCAGGCATGTGACAATCAAAGGTAAAACTATCAGAGCCCAGATCTGGGACACCGCAGGTCAAGAACGATACAGAGCTATAACTGCTGTGTGAGTACACCACTGCGTACACACTTTTAGCATGTACAATGTATACACTTTTGTATTCTTTGTTGGAGTTTAGTCATCCTTCGTTACACAGTTTAATTGTATGTTTAATCATTTATATAAAATATGCTGCAATGGGATTTATGAGTTGCTGCTTACACACTTATGTCATGTACTCTATACACATTTAGCCTCTATCGATTTAGAGATTACTGCATATAAAAAAGTAAAGCAATGAATTGTAATCGCAAAATATTTTTCAGTGACATTTAGAAATTTAAAATGTACAATGGCATAATAATTAACCACCTTTTTTAATATTTTCATACATAAAGTTTATTAAAACATAAAATTGACATTTACTTTTAGTATAATACAGCGTTTGCACTTGCGACACACATACTACACATGTCTAGAAAAAAAAACTTCGCAATAAGTGAGTAGGCTCCCCTATTATCTTAGGCCCTGAAGCAAAGTTTTTCTTCTAGACATGTATAGTATACATGTCGCAAGTGTAAACGCAGTTTAATGCAACGACAGTTTGGTTGTGTGCTTTTTTTTGTCAGTTAGATTTGGCAGACTTTATAAAATTATTCATACAACTATTTCCAACAGATATTACAGAGGTGCTGTTGGGGCACTGGTGGTTTATGACATCACAAAGAGCCAGACGTTTGAGAACCTGGTCAAGTGGCTGCAAGAGCTGAAGGAGCACGCTGACACCTCGGCCAGAATAATGATCGTGGGCAACAAGTCAGACTTGAGGCACTTGAGAGCTGTCACGCAAGAGGAGGGGCGCTTGTTGGCAGGTACGGTTGGGTGGGTGGTTGGCCGGTTTGGTTGGGTGGTTGATGTGTAGGGTTGGGTGAATGGTTAGCAGGTTTGGTTGGGTGGTTGATGTGTAGGGTTGGGTGAATGGTTAGCAGGTTTGGTTGGGTGGTTGATGTGTAGGGTTGGGTGAATGGTTAGCAGGTTTGGTTGGGTGGTTGATGTGTAGGGTTGGGTGAATGGTTAGCAGGTAGGGGTGGGTGGTTGGCAGGTTTGGTTGGGTGGTTGATGTGTAGGGTTGGGTGAATGGTTAGCAGGTTTGGTTGGGTGGTTGATGTGTAGGGTTGGGTGAATGGTTAGCAGGTAGGGGTGGGTGGTTGGCAGGTTTGGTTGGGTGGTTGATGTGTAGGGTTGGGTGAATGGTTAGCAGGTAGGGGTGGGTGGTTGGCAGGTGGGTTGGGTGGGTAGGTGGCAGGTTGGGTAGTTGGTGGGTGGGTAGGTGGCCGGTAGGGTTGTATAAGCTATTGGTAGGTATAGGTGGTTGGCATGTAGGTAGCTAGTAGAAGATAGTGTTTATGGGTTATTAGGAGGTAGGGTTGTTGGAGGTATGGTTAAATTGCGCTGAAACTTTGTTTTAAGGTTATTTCATGGTTTAATAATTGAAACAACTTTTACATGATGGATATAGAAAGTCCTTACTTTTAAATACTTGTTCATTTTTTAAAAACAGCTATATGTATCCTTTATGATGTTTTTATATTTCTAATTATATTATGTTAATTTATTTTTTTAGAAAAACACAAGTTTTCATTCATTGAAACATCAGCATTGGATGCTACAAATGTTGGTGAAGCATTTAACAATCTCCTTGTTGGTGGGTGATATGTTATATGTTTACTCATAAAAAAGTGTATATTATTTTATTAATGCTTTAGCTTCATAACATAAGATACTAATTTATTTTTAATTTATATATATATATATATTATGACATTTCATTATTTTAAGATTTTGTTTCATTTATTAAACTTTTTCAGATATCTTTAAATCCCAAGTTGAGGACTCTAATGCCATCCCACCCTCCAATTCCTCCACCCCTAACCACAGTGTCCAGAACAGTAGCCGTGTACACCTGCCAAGAGAAGAAACAAGTTCAAATCAACCTGAACAACAATGTTCATGCTGAATTGATTTCATTAAACGATCTTTCAGTTGATTTAATCATATCATTTGTGTGTGTGCAGTTTTGATTGCAGTATGTAGGTTATCTGCATGGATGATATATCTTTTATTCTTATTTTAGGTTAAATTAAGAGTAATTTCAAACCCAAAGTGTTAAAAGAATATTGTATAACATTTCACTTTTTCCTTGCCACTCAATTTTTATTATACTAAACAAGACTTTTTAAGATTTCTTTAATGTAGCTCTATTTGTTTTATAAAGTTTCCTTTTTTAAAATACTATTTAAATTAATTCTACATTTTTTTCCTCGTCTTTACTCTGAATCAGTAAATTTTTTGTGTTTTATTAAGAAATAAAGCTATTGACGTTTACAAATTCATTTTTTAAGCAGCTACAAAATTCTTTTAAAAGATTATTTTTAATCTCAAAACCATTATGGCTTTGCCAAAATCAGTATGGCTTTATCATTGATTATGGCTTATTTTCTCTGCATAAATGCAGCTGTTTACTTGCCCTATTGATGCTGTTGTATACATTTTTATCTCTATATTTATTGTTTGGGACATGGTTACAACAAACAGGAGTAAGTGTGCAATTCCATTTGTACTGCTGGAGTTTTGCTGTTAGGTTGGGCTGGTTATTTGATGTCAGTCAAATCTGTTCTTTATCCATTCATCATGACATAATATTGAGAGAACTTTGGAAAACATTTATTACAAATCTAGTTAATTAACATTCTGAGATCTGTATTTATTTTTATAGATATAAAAAAAGGTTTAATATACAATCTTTTTAACATTTTGTCGTCCCCTATTCCCCCGTCCCCTTTTTATTTATTAAAATAAAGATACTTTTCTGTAAACAGAAAAGTAAGTTTTATTAATAAAAAAATAGTGATTACAAACTATCTTTAATATTGCTAATATTTGAACCAGTATAACTAATTCAGCCCTGGACAAGGGTTGCAAATTGTCTTTAAATTACTATTTGTCCAAAATATCATTATATAGGACTAGTATACAGACAGAAATGGGTTAAAAAAAAGTTATGTCCTGCACTGTAGGACATGCAGCAGAGGGTTAAGTATTTGACCTGAATGTTTCATGGAAATAAATTTTGGCTTGAAATGTTTTACAGTTTTATTTAAAAGCCAAAGGTACTTGAAGCTGTTTAACATTCAGTAAACTTTCCTCTCAGGAATTTAAAAGTTTGGATCTATTATTTGTTTATTGACTTGAAATAATGATCATGTTAATTTTTTTAACGCATGGTAATTGTGAATTTGTGTTTACCTTTCAGTCATTTAATTTATTTATCCACCACTAATTTGATTATTTTTATGATGGATAACAATTAGCATAGTGATTTATGGGTTGATGGTTATAATTATTTTTTTTATAATGTACTTAGTTGTTTATTCTATCTTTGTTGTAAATATTAGCTTTCATTTGCTTCGATTGTGTGCATTTCAAGATGTATTATGTAACAACTATTTAATGTAAATATTGTTCAAGGGAGATATTTAGACAAGAAAAGTTTATAAGTAGTAAGGGTCGTTTTTATTGGTAACTTCACCCTAAGACTAGATCAGAATTGCAGAAATTGTAACAGGTAACTAGAAATATTCTCTAAGTGTTTCAAACATGAAAGATAAGATATAACTATTTCTTGTTTCTAGGGAATAGACAATCATGTTAAATATATATATTCTTTTTTAATGAAATCCTAATATAACAATGGATTATCTGCTCCTGGTTTAAGATTGTGCCTTTTTAATTAAATATAAGCTTTCTAAGATATTTTCTGCATACCAAACAAAAATTTAAAATGCTGGTACTGTAAAAAAAAAAATTTATTTACTGTAACTTTTTTCTGTAATTTGTATTTCTTTTTTTTTTATATTAAAATGTCCACATTCATATATTGGTAAATTGAAAATTTTTTTTTAAAGTAAGGAACAATCAGGATACATGTACTCTCTGAGCATTGGTTTCTCAATCTATGATCAACATTTTATGATAATCAAGGTCTCCGTTAGTATGCTACAACATATCAATCATTGTTCTACCTAATGCTGTGTTGAATGCTCAATCATGGGAAGAAATTTTTAAACCAGTACCCGTCCAATTATATTTTGGCTACTTTTAGGTGTTGTGTAAAAAGCATTCTGTAATATTTTTTTCCTGTGTAAATCGGGTTATTTTATTGTTACCAAGGCTTTGCTTTTTATATTACTAATTAACATAACAGTGTATTTTTCAAAACGTTTCAAGTGAGCTTTTAAAACATTTTTACATCTGCTTCCACAATATTTTAATCAGAATGTTAACACTCCATACAGATCATTTTTACAGCTAATGGTTAGCTCTTTTATCACATACATTTTTTTCTTGAATTCTTTTGAAGACATCGTCCACTTTATTTTTAGTTTATACTGGATCACATATATTTATACTATTAAATGTTGAGTTAAAATACTAAAAGGATTTTTAAGTAAACCTAGTTAACCTAGACCTGACTCTACATGGTTCCTTTAAGCGAAACATTTGATTTTTTTATTGTTTTAATATTTTGTTATAAAATTAGAATCTCTAGTTTGATCTCTTATTAATTATTGCACCCGAAATATTTTTAACCCAGCCAAGTATAAAATTAAAAAAACAAGCCTTTTTCTTTTCTGCACTTTGTCCGATGACTTCCTTCAATGTGAAGAGGTACTGATCTTGCCCTTGCAGAAATTTTAGTACAAAATGTAATGAGTACATTTACTAAACCCTGTATCTGTGTTGTAAACTTATAACATTCTTTAAATTTGTTGTATTAACAATTCTTTTGTGTGGAGGTGATGGTTATTATATAATTTTCAACCAAATATCACAGGTTTACACCAGCAAAGGTGAATTTTTTTATAAAGTCCTACTGTTTGAACAACTCTACTTGCACTACACAGTATTCAGCTTATTGATGAAGCAACTACAAGTTTTTATTCTTTGATCTAATTCACCTCTGGTTAACGGGCCCTGATAAAGTCTTCCATAAAGAGTAATCTCTTCTGGGCTTTTTGAGTGCATGTTTATTCTTTACTGTTGTCATTTATCTTAATTGTAAAAGAATTATTCCACCAAATAGAATCCTTGGTTGTGATAGTACACTAATCAATTTTTTTTTAAATTAAAAATCTATTTTATAAAATGTACATATTGATTCATGTACACAAGATGCATCTGTTAAGTTTTGTGAATAAATTTCTTTCAAGCTAAACTCTACAGATTCATTTATTGTAATGAGAGATGTTACAGGTCACTGTATTTGGTCCAATCATATTTCTTTAAGGGGATCCAGACAAAAGGCCAACATCAAAATGGCCAGCTGGACATACGGCTGACAAGTTTTATAATCAACGCTTGAAGCATCCTACTTGTAGCATTGAGGGTGGGATTTTACAAATTTATTATATTTTAAGTATTTACCCTACTTCAAATTTTCTTACACCCAGTCTGAACATTAAAAATGTTAAAACTATACAAATTTAGTCTCTTTAGTATTGCCATTCTCCACACCCTAAAACAATGTAGCTTTGATTTTATATTTGATTCCACCCAAGGAGATGTCATGGTATTACAAATTTTTAAATGTTTATAGTTGTACTGGGACAAAGTAGTTGAATTTGAATCCAGTGTAAAGTCCCCCTGGTCTGATGGAACTAAAATTGCTGGGCTTAGTGCCAACCATACTAATTACTATCCCTTCATAACAGGTGAACTCTACTTCACTTGCCCCAAGGACCGTCAAATTTGGAAGAGAACTTAACTTACTGTGGTATACAAATTTTCTTAATATCAATATTCCTTTTTAATAAAAAAAAATACTACTTTATTTAACCTACTTCATTTGGTTTAGTTTCTTTCCTTCATTTCTTCACAAAATTTATTACCACCTTCCAGTTTTTCTTTGTAAAGACTAAATTGTTTACCTTATTCTAATAGCAGCTAGCATGGTCTTTTGGCATTCTACTGTATGTCCCCTCTTGGACGTTCATCTTTTCTTGCAAGTAGGTGGTGTCTTAGTTGTCTCATGTAGTCTAGAGAAGGCTGTGTATTTACCCACATTTTGTGGAATTACAATTTTTGTTTTTCAGCCTTATGGTCTGTTTGCCTAATATACACTCAGCCTTTTGATATACACCCTCTTAAAGTGACAAGATATTTTAATATTATCAGACAAATTGCCTGATTGGAGAGGATTGCTTTTATATCCAGGATGTTTTTCCATAATTAATGTTATATGCCCAAACCATCCTTCCTTCCAGTGGTCATTTAAAAAAATAAAGCACTAGAAATTGTAATGGAAAAAAAAAACATTTGTAAACAAGCCATTTTATTTATTTATAATACTAATTTTTCTATATCAAATACTAACACAAACATCAGATTCATTATACAATGATCAAGTTATATTTTAGATGGTACAAACACAAAAAGCTACTTGGATGGACTATTAAATTTTTTTTGGCCTGTTATAACTTCTTGGTCCACTGCTGACACTATCCTGTATAAGATGTCAAGATGTATGATAAGACATTTTCATGTCTTTAAAAAATTTAAAATTCGTGTATCAAACTGAATTTTTTTTTTCCCCATTGCATTATTACGTACAACTGATAAATTATTTTGAAAGACAAAATGTTGCATTTCCCAGCCACATTATATCTTGTCAAACATTGCTGAAAAATGCCATGTAATAACAGTTTACCATAAGGTCCTAAGACAAATCCCCTGTTGACTTAGCAAAGAAAGGGGGAAGACAAGCAATTAACCACATGGAAATCAGTGCACTAATTGCGTATGTACACAATGTAAGGTTTCTGCACAAATGCATTTATGTTAACATATTTGTGAATTCTGACCATTAAAAAATGTTTACTCAATGTGTGTATACAATTACAGACAGCTCCTGATTTTAAAAAAAAAAATGAAACATTGGAAAATCTAATCAAAAAGAAACCAGGATTCCTTTTATACACAACTTACAGGATGTTTGTTTAAATATATTTACACAGTGATGACAAGTATGTAAAATGTGATTTCTACTTTTAAAAAATGGGGTGGTGAACAATTTAGTTCAAAGTAATAAAACAAACATAAGGTCCTTACATACGTCAACAGTCAAACATTCAGTCAAAAATAGTCTGGATTGTTTTTTTATGGAAATTGAGTGTTAATTACAAAATAATTTTGCTTATTAATGAGAGGCACATTGTACTCTTTGACCTCCTTGATGCTCATCATCTGAATCATATGCTTCAAGATGATTTGAACTGTACCGACTCTGATCCTGAGTAGGGTCAAAATCTTGTAGAGCACATTCTTCAGCCCCATCTGGTACAATCACCTCCTGTACAGAACATATTTTTATTATTAGTGAAAACAAGTAGCTAAAATTTAAGTAAAAATTCCTATAAAGTTAAATGTAAATACACATCACATGTGACTGGCCAAAAAAGGAATCCTTTAAAATTTGTGCAGAAGGAAGTATATTGTCAAAATTTAAATTATTGAAGCTGAAATACAGCTTTTGAAAAATACTGGATTTACAAGAGAAAAAAACAGCAGACCTACAAATGTGAAAAAAAATTAAATACTTCAGTAATACTAGGTGTAACATGTACCCGTATGACAATTAGTCTAGTACAATTAATTTGAATTGCAAGTGTCCATTTGTCTCAAGACCGTGAACTATTCAACAAGAAATTACATGTGGAGATTTGGAGCCTTGAGCGGAATGCACAGAATAGAAATTAAACATGGACAAATACAATGCTTTAAAAAATGTACAAGGTTACAAACCTGTCTTGGCGGTAGAACTTTCTCTAGAGTTTCAATGGCTTGTGGAGTTAAGGAACCACTGGGTGGAAAATTAACCAAAAATTGTATAATGAGCCTTCCTTTTTCAAATGGATCACGGTACACAGGCATTCCCTCACCCATCACACATTTCACTGCTTCATTTTTTATTACTTCACCTTAAAGAAAAATAGAATTAATGAGATAACAAAGCTTTAGAAATAATGTAGGGTAATAAAAAACCTGTTAGTATTTTTCAGTAAAAAAGTTAATTAAGCTGATATGCCCATGACTTAGTATACTAAACCTACCAGGTAAACTAGTGATAACTAATGTTCGTGCATCCATTGTCTGGATAGTTTTCTGGAACCCACATAATGCTTCTACCAACTCAATGTGCATTGTCATAATCAGGTCATTTCCTCGTCTTTTAAATGTGCTGTTTTCTTGTTCATCTAATACTATAACAATGTCTCCAGGTTCAAGGTCAGGCTCCTGATCACCCTCACCAGAAAAACGTATCTGTTGGTTGTCTCTCATACCTTAAAAATTGTAAAATTTCAATTAAAAACCTCAAACCACCTCTTATAAAAAGACTAAAGAATGTCAATTATATTCTCATAACACTAACCTTTGTCTATATGGACTTCCAAAATTTTTCGTTCTTTAACTATTTTCTTTCCATTGCAGTTTTTACATCTGTGCTTTGGGTCAATCACCTCTCCTTCACCCCTACATTCACCACATACTGACTGGATTTGTTGCACCATGCCAGGACCTAACTGTTGAATGCGTACTTGCATGCCTGTACCACGGCAGTTTGTGCATTTCTGAACTGAACCTTCCTTTCCTCCTCTACCTAATTTGCAATATTTTAAAAAGCAATAAAATAAATTAAAAAACCTTGAAATAAACCATAGATATATACATCATATCAGACTTTTAAAAAAATTGATTACTAAAATAATGATCAATATGTATTAATTAAACAATGATTTATCCTTTCTTTACCTTCACATTTTGAACAAATGACATTTTTCTGTAGTGCAAGCTTCCTTGTAGCCCCTTGATATAAATCTTCTAAGGGAACCTGAAAATTGTTTTGTTTAAAAATGAATTGTGCAGTTTAGATGGATTATGCAGTATACAAAATTAACTGCATACTCCAAAAGCAAGGTTTTTAAATATTATAATATTTGCAATTGTCTTCCTTGAATAATAAGAAAAACAAAAGCCATACAAATATTTAAATAATCATTTGCAGGAAATAAATTGAAGATCTAAATATGTCTCCTCATTTAAAAAAAATTACTTAAATATTACCTTTAGCTGGTGAATTACATCCTTCCCCTTCCTAGGACCTCTTTGAGCTCCACGTCTACCACCACCACCAAAAAATATATCGAATATATCCATGGGTGAATGGAAATCAAAGCCACCACCTCCAGCTCCGCCTTTGATTGCTTCTTCACCACCTTTGTCATAGATTTCTCTTCTTTTAGGGTCTGAAAGGACCTCATATGCCATGCTGATTTGCTTGAACTGTGGACAGTTTTAAAATATTGTAAATTTTTTATAAAAACAAAGCCACTTTCCCCAAAGGTGTGATTTCTTGCTATCTCTGAATAAATTTAACCATTTTGGTTTAAGAACTAACTATCTATGATGTGAAATATGGAAATTACATTTACATGTTTACTAATAGCTTTCCATTATAATTGATTCAGGTTCTAACCAACTCTAGTGTGAAATCAAAAGTTTGTTTTCATATTTTATTTAAAATCACAAAAATATGTGATATAATGTAGTTTGATAAGTTCATACAACAGCATTTTTTTTTTACAGCGGGTTAGGTTAGTGGTGCAAGTATGTAGTTAGAGACTGCCACTTTAACAAGTGTTATAGCTGTCTTAACAACTTAAGTATCAAACTTTATAGAGAATCTCTTTAGGCCTACCTTTTATGTAAAAATAAAATACTGAAGCATGTGTTTACACAAAAATTAGCTCAAAATTTGTAAGAAATATAACAGAAAAAATGAAACCTCTAATAACTTACTTTTAAAATATCTTGCATGTATAGTAAAAGTGAAGCAATTTTTTTACTCAAAACAATATGGGTAACAGCTATAAGTTATTTATGGAAATATCTTGCATGTATAGTAAAAGTGAAGCATTTTTTTACTAAGAACAATATGGGTAATAGCTATAAGTTATTTATGGAAATTTGGTGTGGTCAAATGGCAGAGCTTTTAGCTTCTAGCCTGAATGTCTCAAGTTCGGACTTGTGACTGTAGGATGTCCCGAATCCATACAGCTCTGATGGGTAATTGACTTAAGTTGGGGAAAGTAAAGGCGGATGGGCATAGTGCTGACCAAACTATATGCCAAGGTTAAGTTAAATTGTACTTAAAAAATTGTCCAATTGATCACTAGGTCTAAAGAGCAATCTTTTTAATCGTGTTATGGCTCATTAGGCCCTCTATTTGTAGCAACAGGGTATGTTGCGTTTGCCCACATTAGCAACAAGTTAGTTAATTACAATTGTATGCAGCTGTCACACTGATCAAAGAGTTTACCAAAACTGTTCAAAATGGTAGACTGACTGATACTTACTTTATCACCTGCATCTGGATTTTTGTCAGGATGATATTTGAGTGCTAATTTTCTGTAAGCCTTCTTGAGTTCAGCATCTGTGGCATTTGGTTTTACTTCTAAAATATCATAATATCCTGTTTCTTTTACCATTTTGAATTATTTACTTCACTGGTAATTGTTTGATTCCTAAAGAAGAAAAGATATTCAGACAATCATTAAAACAATTTTTTTTAAAACTAGTTTCTCTAATTATTGCCCTAGAGATCTAGGCTTATATCTCTGGATCTAAAAGAAATAATCCTTTGTGAGGCCTTTGTCCTAATGAATTACTACACTGTTAGTCGTCTAGTTAAGTCTAGTCAGTAGGTAGAGCCTAACTAGAATCTAGATCTACTAACTATTACTAACTAATCTTAAAGTTTAAAGGCCTCCTACTACTAACCATAAAAATGTTAATGTAGGCCTAACTTTATCAGGCCTAAATACTAAATAATAAGAAAAATGCCGCCTATCTCATACTAGAAATCTAAATCTTCTAGTTCTAGACAGATATAAATTTATCTGTAATCTATCGTTTTAGGTACGTAAAATAGCCCACGGCTAGTAATGTACAAAAAAAGTTTACTCATTGTCAAGGCTGTAATAGAAGTGTATTGTGATACATTTGTGTCAAATATTATAGATAAATGAATATAAATCTAAATCAATGAACTAAATATATCAATATAGGCAAGAAATTATCCTTAAACAGCAGTGATTGCGAGCAGGATTTTGCTATATAAAAAGCAGCCATCTGTAAGTTAGAGTGGCTTCCCCTGAATCTTGCGCTATAAGTTTACTCAAATTTACTGTAAAAAAATAAGATGGCTGCTATAGACAGTAAATGAGCATGGTTGCATCTGTTGGAAACATCGCTAGTCTTCATTTATTACTGAAAAGTTTTAATTCAATTGTTTAAAAACAAGTACATAAATGAAACAAGGGAACATTTTTGTATTTTTCAAAACATAAATCCTCCTCAAAATGTAAAATAATTACTAAAATTTAAGGAGTCACCTGTTTTTCGCATTACAAGTCGCAGGCGATTTTTTATTTTACGTACGTAAAACAATAGATTACCAATTTATCTAGACTAGTTCACTAGACTCAACTACACTGACTGGAGTTGACTAGATCTAGATCTAGATCTAGACTTCTAGATCTACCTCAGTCCTCACTTTGACAACATACATGATAAATGATTAAATATTAAATTAAATAAGTCATGAGTTAAAGTTCTAGGTAAAATCACGATATAGCGTCGGAAATTATTGGGTAATGTTCGTTGAGTTTCGGTAACATTCGTTACTGTAAACCATACTTTATTTGACCGGTGAAAGAAAAATAAAGTCAAGTGCATTAAATTAATGTTTTAACTTAATTTAATGTTTAACTGACAAAAAATTAGCAACACTTAGTAAATCTAAATATTATTAATAAAGTCGAGTGTAGTAATTAATGGTTTTTTTTAAGAAACAGATAAAATCTGCAGAAGATTTGCGACAACCAGCTCTAGATCTAGTTCTGTTAGTAAATAAGACGATTAGGCTAGATTAACTAAAGTTAAAAGTAGTAAGAATAACTAGAATAATGTTTAGTAGCAGCAATAATTAGCACTTACACTTAAAATAGTTAGAAATACAAAATAATTAGGAAAACAGTATTTAAAATGCAACTAAAATCAATCCTTGCACATTTTTAAACATTATGTACTAAAAATAATATGGCGGCAAATAAATGATGGTTTACAGTATTTCCGGTGGTTTCCGGAACGGCTCGACAGACTACGCCATGGTTTTACTGTTTTTTACTGCTGTACAGTTCCGGAATAATAACCGACGCTATATCGTGATTTTACCAAGTTCTATAACACTACAACTCAGTAGACCTATTCTATACTATTGTCTACAACTACAATACTCAATACTTGAGTGTAGAAGAAGTAGAAATCTTAAACTTTTGTCACTAGACTAGGCCAGACTATTGACTTAGGCCAAATCTCCTGGAATTTTTCTCGGAATCTCTTGATTAGATTTCTATTTTTCTAGGCTAGCTCACTATGGAAACTTTACCTTGCGCCTTACAATACAATCAGTAAAAAATAAATCGTTGCAAGCTCGAATATATTTTATTAATCAGTGTTATCACAGTTATTGAAGCTTAAGTTCAGCCAGTGAGATTCGTTCGGTGCGAAGTTTTACGAAGCAAGTTTTACAATGAAATATCTGGTACCATTACCTTCCTATATTTGTTAGAGAGAACAGCCTAGAAATTTCTGGATCATGACTGCGCATGCTCGTAATTTGCCGATCGCATATTTTGATGACGGTTGGGTTTTTTTGTGTGTTAAAAAGTTTTATCTTTTTTTTTCGAGGGTTTTTTTTTTTAAACCTGTTCATGAATAAAATTCAGTAACTACAGACAACTTCTCGATGCTAAAATATTAAAATATAATAAATATTGTTTTATTACAATGCAGTTTCTTTTTAAGAAAAAACACTAAATTAGCATTTCACAACTAGCAGCGCCATTATGGCAAGTCTAATAAAGAGATGATCGCATTAGGCCTATCGGACTGCAGAGACATTTGCAAATAGATTCTAGGCCTAACTAGATCTAGATGATCTAGGAAAAAAAAGATATTGAAACATCAATTTACAAACTGAAGGCCTATTACTAAACAATAGCTTTTTTTAAAAAAAATAGGTTCTAGTTACATAGAACGACAGGGTTTCTTATATTATTCTCCGAGATGGGGCAGAGGCGTGCGAGGGCGGGATGCAGACAGAGTTTCTTCCAGGCATCTCTTCGGGGGGGCAAAGCCCCCCCGAAAAATTTTTACCGCCCCCCCCCCCCCCCCCCCCGAAAGAAATGAAATTTATATAGAAAATATATACTTTTAACAGTGTCCGCCCCCCCCCCCGAAGAAAGTTTACCGCCCCCCCCCCCGAAGATTTCAAGTGCCCCCCCCCCCCGGAGAAAAAAGTCTGGAAGAAACACTGGATGCAGACCGCACAGGTTGACACCATTTAGGGGTGATACCAAGGCAAAAAATAGCAAAATGTACTAAAAATGCTTTTTTGCCAGTTCCATTAATGACCAATTAAAGTTAAATAGTCTTTTAAGTAGAAATCGACAATTATTACAAGAGGATTGAGTTTTTTTGTCTTTATTTGTCTAATCTGTAATCACACTGTTGTGTGCTGACGAAGACCTTGGGTCGAAACGTCCATAGTACTTGTAACTGTCTTTAACTTGTGAGGTAACTAATACTATCTGTTTTATTACTAATTACATTAACCTCACTGCAGCTACCATTTGTTTTTTTTTTAGCAATAGAGAAAGCATTGTTACATTCAACTCTATTACTGAAAGACTAAAGATAAACATCGTTACTCGTACGTCTGCAGTGAATAAAGCTTATTATAGACTGATGTAGGCCAATATATATATATATATATATATATATATATATATATATATATATATATATATATATATATATACTTTGTTTCTTGAGGGGGGGTGACACCCGACATATCGACGCCACTGCGATTTCCGGGGACAGACACTGGTTAAAGTACATATTTTCTATATAATTTATAATTATAGGCCCTAATTTTTTTTCTATTTCGTCCGGAGTGAGGCAGTGGATGTGACAGAGAGAAATTAATAATAGGCTCATATTTTGTTCCACTGTAGGCCTATTCCGAAATGTATTATTTGCCTCAGAATATTTATAGGCGCAAAAGTGTGGAAAACAATGGATTGCTTGACTATAAATAATAGGCTATAAGCACAAAATTTTGTTAACACAACGAGCAAAATGTCACACTAAGCATTAATACAAGCAGAGGCGTAGCGACCCCTCCCGGCGCCCGGGGCGAACTTTCAGTTTGGCGCCCCCCCCCATATATATATATATATATATATATATATATATATATATATATATATATATATATATATATATATATATATATATATATATATATATATATATATATATATATATATATATATATATATATATATGCGTGTGTGTGTGTTTGTGTGTGCGACAGTCTGGAAAAAATTTAACAACATACGCTGATTGTCGTTTCCTAAAACTTCACTGGACGCCAATTAAATTCCCAAGAGCTTAGAACAGTGGGCTCCATCGAACCCGAGAGGTTCGGTAATTCAATCTCAGGGCTTCCGCGGAGGTCAAGACACACAGCCGACTCTTATGATTCACGATCGGATTTCGTCATTGTGGACGATACAACTATTAAGGAGGGTTCGATGATTGCGCATATGAAACTGGTGGGGTTCGGTACTCCAAAAAGTTAAGAACCACTGCTTTAGAATGTATTTTATAGAAGGCGCAAGCCTTATTTGGTCTACTTTTGGTCGTGTCTTTAGAACAATTTCGATAATAGTAGGCCAATTTTGAATTATCAGTTAGGTTGAACAAAGTAATAATTAGTACAATATACTAATTTTCTTCTCTCTTAAAATTTTGGCAAAGAGTGTCGCTTCCCATCCACCCGCTCCGACAGTGCTATTTTACTGATCGGATAGCGATACAAGAATCCGTTATATTTATTTCTCTTTAATGCAGTGATCCAGGCAAGATGTAATGCAATCAAGTAAAAGTATCTGATCTATCCCGATCAAGTTGAGAGAATCTTAAGAATCGTACAAAGAAGTAGTCGCATTATTACTTAGCAAAACTGGGTAGTGAAATCGTACATTTAGTGTTAATACAATTGATTTCTTTTCTAAGTGTTAAAAGAGTTATCTAGCAACCGATCCAGTACAAATCCTGCGATTTTTGTTAGAGAAAAAGTGCCCCACCATCTTGGACAAAAATGGTAGAGCTGATTTTAAACGTCACTAACTCTTTTTTATGTTACACAATCGTTGAAATGCGCTTTAGTTCAATGGGTTTCTTTTCTGAGTGATATCGGTTATTTATTCCTTAATCCGGTGTGAATTTTCCTATTTTAGTCTTCGAAAAAGCGCCCCCCCCCCCTCTCCATCTAGGAAAGCTGGAAAGCGGTTTTTTCAGGACACTGTTTCTTAAAGATATACGTTTTACAGTTACACAATCAAGGTAGAAAACAGTTAAATCAGTATGTAAAGGCTCTCAGCCGTTAAATTTCTTTACGTTGACTATTTATATATCAAAACTGCAGCTTAAAATGAGCTTTTAATTTTTTTTGGCGCCCCCTAGGGTCGGCGCCCGGGGCGGCCGCCCTCCCCGCCCTCCCCTAGCTACGCCTCTGAATACAAGTGGGGCGCATTTGCTGTCACTTTCTTAAAATAAAGAGGATAAAATTATTATAACTATAAACATTAGTTATCTAAATTTCAAAATACAAAACATTCGACATTTACGCTTCAACGAATTTGAATAGGCTAAGTACGAAAGCAACTATTGTAGCTTCCTACAATGGACATTACATGATTACCCCCCCCCCCCCCCCCCCACGGTCATAATTACCAAGCCACCGCTTAATTAAGAGTTTAATATTTACAACAAAATCAAAATTTAATTTTTACAAACATGAATAAAAATAAAGGTCAATCCTGAAGTTGATGTCTGCTTACATGTCACAAACAATTGTTAAAAATCCGATAACTGGTGTTCAACTGGCTGTCCGTCTGACCGATGCTCAATTTGTGGAAATGATGTCCTGAGAGAGAACATTGATACAGCGCCAATAAACAACTCTCAAATTTATCAAGAGTTGCTGCATTTCGTTGACATTTTCTGGTCACATTTTATTTTGAAGCAAAGACATAGCGAATAGCACGATCCCTTGTATTTATATATGACTGCGCTGAACATATTTCTGATCAAATCATATACCAGATACATCCCTAACCTTAAACCTACCCCAACCTACCCTTAAACTATCCCTGTCGTATCTCTAATCAAAGGAGCGGATGTCCTGCTATAGTTTCTTTGCGACGAGTATTTTGAAAGGAGGGTAATAGCTCCGAGTATTAATGACAGGGCTACATGGGGGGGGGGGGGGGGGGTTAATGTCCTATTCAGTGTTTCTTCCAGACCTTTTTCTCCGGGGGGGGGGACTTGAAATTTTCGGGGGGTGGGGGCGGTAGACTTTCTTCGGGGGGGGGGGGGGGGGGCGGACACTGTTAAAAGTATATATTTTCCATATAAATTATATAAATTTCATTTCGTTCGGGGGGGGGGGGGGGGCGGTAGAATTTTTTCGGCTCGCCCCTCCCCTCCCCCCCCCCCCCGAAGAGATGCCTGGAAGAAACTCTGGTCCTATTCCCAAGAATAGCGGATGCATTGCAAAAGTTATGTTAAACTTGTTTCAAAGATGTAGTCTGTCTTTTTATTTAGGCCCAAATAGATTGTTACAGTGGCGTAGAGAGGGGTGAGCTATAAGTTATAACTCCTCCAATTGAACACCCTTTATTAAACATTTTGAGTGTCATAATACTAAAAAAGTGCGTACGGGTTACCAAATAGGCTATATGTAGTAGATTGAGAAAGTAACAGCTGTATTACTGTTACTCTCTCAATCCTTTCCCCAGCTACAAGGCCTATTTGGTAACCCGTTCACACTTTTTTTTTTTAAAACGGCAAATAGGCTTTTATTTATTCTGATTCCTGTCTACTGGGTAGATTACATCAAAAAATCTTCCTCATTATTTTTTTTTCCATTTTTTTTTGTGTGGGTTTAAGTCTATTGTAAAAGTTCCCTTTTCTAACCTGACGGTCTATAGGGCAAGTGAAATAGAGTTCACTTGTTTCTGTGACCTCGGCATATGAAGAGATAGTCTAGTCATCACTATGCCCAGCCGCCTTTTCTTTCCCTAACGTGAGTTAGGTACCCGTCAGAGTTGGGTGGACGTTGAAGGGCTTTTTATTCTAGTATTTTCTTTACTGTATTCTTCGTATTTACAACGGTGGCGGTAAATATTTGATGTCGTATCTTTAACGTAGCAATGAGCTTTGAGAAATATTCGGTACGTGTCCTTGTTCACTATTGCTCCTTATATTCGCTTACAACCCCACCTAGATCGATTGATCTAGATAAAGCCTTTATATAATATATAATTGATTGATTAGTCCTCTTTGCTCCTTATGGAGCATAGGGCCTCCACCATTTCCTTCCATTTCTTCCTATCCTCGGCTATTAATTTTGACATCTCCCAAGACATCCCTATTGGCTTCAGTTCTTCAAGAAGGCTCCGCCTCCAGGTCTGTCTTGGGCGCCCTCTCATTATATTACATATTATATTTACATGTTCATAATATATAATAAATAGGCCCTATACATGCAAAAAAACTCGCACCTCTCCCATGACCTCCTGGCTACGTCACTGGGTTGTTGGTCTACATTTCTTGCACTGGTCCGGCTGGTCCACGTCTTTCTGGGAAGGCACCCCAGACAAATACGAGACTTTAATCCTACGTATCGGACTACTTCGACTAACAAAACAAGACAAGCATTTCTAAGGTCTGTAACTATTACAGGCATCCCGCCTGCTTACTAAAATAAACCGGGAGTGATCTCCCCTAAACTTTCTCGAATATTCTTATATAAAACAACAGGGGATGGGAACTCGGGATATAGATCTAGTTATGATTTTTAATCCATTTTAAATACTTAAACTTTTTAAAATAGAATAGAATCTCATAGAAAAAAAGTATTGCGCACCAAGCGAACGCCGAATAAAGATGTTCATAATGGTGCGCAATATTATTAGTACTTTATAAATTTAGATGCGTTTTTGAGAAATCGGAAATAGCGTAAATTAGTACTTCCCGTCAACGGAAATTACTCATAATTTAACAGAAGGTAGAGAATTCTGAAATAGTACTCAAGTTATAGGCTTTTGAAAAATTCAAAGTAGAAAAAGTACCACTTCCGGTTATCGGAAACCGCTCAAAAGTTGTTACGGATCTACGATTTTGATAAAATACTTATATATGAAATTTCATCAACCTAGCTGTAACGGTACTCAAGTTATCGTGTTTACACACACACACACACACACACACACACACACACACACACACACACACACACACACACACACACACACACAGACACACACGCACAGACACACAGACATACGGACAAGATTGCAAAATTATGTTTTTCCGTATCAGTGAGGTGTAAAACGTCGAGATTTGTAAAAATCTCGATTTTTTTTGCACGATTACAATACTTTCTCTATACTACGTATATACGAGAAAGTAAAAATTACAATTGGTCTGAATACATTACGGTATCACAGTACATGTTTTCCCAAATGTTCATACCAGGTCTGAGGGAGGTGGGGTGGGGATGGACTCATTCAAGTCCGACCATCGCCAGTCACCGTAGGTCAAACCAGGCGACCGTACTACTCTTCCCTGCACACAACTAGGTGTGACACTACGCAGGGGCGTAGCGAGGGGGGGCGGGGGGTGCGGACCGCACCGGGTGACACCATTTAGGGGGGTGACACCAAGGCATAAAAATAGCAAAATATATAGAGAAAAACTCGAGGGGGGGGGCAAATCGAAAGTTTGAGGGGTGGGGGTGCAAATCGAAAATTTGAAAGTTTGTCCCTGGGAAGGGTCTCCTATGCCTCGGGGGAGGGGGGGACACCCGACCTCGCTACGCCACTGACACTACGTCTTCATATCGAGTTACGGCCTAAGTTCATTGTAACAATCAACAACGAACGGCGAACTTTGACCTGATAACTAGCTTTTTCTAATATAATTCAGCTAAGAATTCCTTACCCCTCTGAGACCACAGCCCGGCAATGCAAAACTAAAGACTCTTTTGTAGGCCATGGCATATAACCCCCCTCTCTTCCGGCATGTCCCCCCCCCCAATGTTTCTTCCAGACTTTTTCCTCCGGGGGGGGGGGGGGTCTCTTGAAAAAAAATTGGGGGGGGGGGGGGGGCGGTAGACTTTCCTCGGGGGGGGGGGGGCGGACACTGTTAAAAGTAAATATTTTCTATATAAATTTCATTTCGTTCGGGGGGCCCGAAGAGATGCATGGAAGAAACTCTGCCCCCCCCCCCCAACTGTCTCCCCGCCCGGCAATTCCACCCATTAATACATTAGTTGCGTTTGTTGAGTCAGTCATTCCCTTGGATTTATCTGGTAAAAGCATAGATCTAAATTCCATTTCGTTTGGGGGGGGGGGCAGTAGACTTTCTTCGCCCTCCCCCCCCCCTCGAAGAGATGCCTGGAAGAAACTCTGGACACTGTCCATTTAGCATATTCTCTAGTCTACGCCTAGATATTACTCTTTTTCCCTTTATTACTTCAAACTTTTATTTTTCAAAAAGAAGACAACATAAAAAACAATGTATCCTTAAAAAATAAAACATTCGAAGAGATGTCATGGAAAGGCGCACATTTTATTTACCATTATTTTTAATTACTGGTGGCTTTAATGAAAATATAAAGGAAATAAAAAGGTCATTTATCTTCGGTACGTTTTCTGCTGAATATCACGTGACAAAATGTACGCCAAGGTAAGAGACAAAGGGTTATCTTCCCTAGAGAGCTTTAATTTTTATTGAATTTCCAGGTAGCTGCAATTCTGTATGTGTTAGCCAACAAACTATTATGTACACATCCCTTTTAATTACTCTAGGGTGTCTAGTTATTAATTTCTGCTCTATCTTTCTTTGTTTGCGATCGGTATTACACACATGCAGTCAAAGCTTTAGGCTATTGGCGCCATCTTTTTTTCAGGAACTGCAACTTTAGATATCACCTTATTAAAAATAAACACTAGATCTAGAATCTAGATCTAGATCTAGTACTCTAGGACTCTAGCTAGGAGTGTCTACTTTATCTAGATCTAGAATCTAGTAGTCTAGGTCTAGTTTAGGCTTAGTTAGGCCCGAGCAAATGTAAATTTAAAGGTAATTTGTAATATTCTAATCAATAGGCCTAACTGCAATTTTGAATTTATTATTTTTTGGTAATCTATCGTTTTGGGTACGTAAAATCGCCCGCGACTTGTAATGTGAAAAGCAGGTGACTCCTTAGATTTTAATAATTATTTCACATTTTGAGGAGGATTTATGTTTTTTTAAAATACTAAAATGACTAAAATGTTTCATTTATGTAGGCCTACCTGGTTTTAAACAATTGAATTAAAACTTTTTACTAATAAATGAAGACTGGCGATGTTTCCACCAGATGCAACCATACTCATTTACTATAGTTATAGCAGCCATCTTGTTTTATTTTTATAAACTTATAGCGCGAGATTCAGGGGGAAGCCACTCTATTTTACAAATGGCTGCTGTTTATATAGCAAATCTTGCTCGCTGACACTGCTGTTTAAAGTTAACTTCTGGCCTATATTGATATATTTAGCCATTGACTTAGGTTTATTATTCATTTATCTATAATATTTGACACAAACATATCACAATACACTTCTATTAAAGCCTTGACGATGAGGTAACGTTTTCGTACATTAATAGCCGCGGGCGATTTTACTTACCCAAAACAATAGATTACCTATTTTTTTTACTAAACAGATAGAATGATAGATGATAGAATTATTAGAATGATGGTAGATCTTAACTGAACTGGATTCTGGATCAATGGACACCAGCGAGTTAACCAGATTCCTTCCATAATGTTGTTGACATGGAATAAAAACATGCTTTTTATATTTAGACCATAAAAAAATAAAAACTTAGGCCTAAGCCTAAATATAATTTAGAAATTTTATATTTTTAGAATAAATGCTAGGCCTATAAAAGTTGCAAAGCCAGAGAACTTGAAAATAATTTCTATTTATTTTCATCAAGCCTAAGTTATAACAGAATGTTTCACTTTCGTAAGACAAATATTGATTGGCTGTACAGTAACTTAGTGATCGATAACTATTTGTTTACAAAACTTTGAAGATCAAGTTTTTAAATAACAATGCAAATTTAAACCCCATGACCTAGTTTTTCTATTTTAAGCTTACAATGTGTACGATAAAATTTATGGCGGCCTATCGAATAGCAGGATGCCATTGTTTATGTCGCCATTACACGTGAAAACCAAATTGTTTTTGCTATTTTTAAATTTTTATTTAGTTACCGAAAATATTAAAAACATCAGATACATCCAATCTTTAGTAAAGTCCGAAAAAAAACAGACAGGCAGGATTTTATAATCATATTAATTGTAACTACGCCGTGCATGATTTTTAAATTAATTTATGGACCTCTCAAATACCTTTGAGACTTTTCTTGCTGGCGTCCATTGATTCAATCAATCAATGGAGTTTAATAAACTTTAGGCCTAATCACTTTAATCAGTTTAATTAAAAAGTGTGAGTGTGTCTCACTTGTTTCAGTTGTTGCCTTTTGTTGGTGAGCGGTTAGTGAAGTTTTTGTGTACGTACAAACATTTTGTACTTAGCTTAAGTTTAAGGCTAGGGCTTAGGCTTACTGTCGGCTTAGTACTTGTAGATCTAGATCTAGATTTCTAGTAAGTTTAGTTTACTAAGTTTACTGTTGACATTTGTGTTATTAAAAAATTACTTATTTCATGTTCACTTCCCTCAATTTAGAGTTTTAAGTTACACTATAGACACTACTTAGCCTACATACTATACTAATTTTACTATGAAGTGCGTCTTAATAAAATTAGTATTAGTCCTACACCAAGACAAACAATATTATTACCTTTTTTGCAGCTTTTGGACCCATTTTGGTTTAGTTCAATTTTGAGTTTTTCTCCACGGTTAGACAAAATTATGTCACACACCTGTGGTGTTTGGAAATTTAGTGATGCTCTCAGTTTTCCAACATAGTGAATGGGTTCAAGTAGTATTACTTCTGAGTAGTATTACTTCTGGTACAGTCTCAGAGTGTTATTTTAAAACTACGTAAAACTGGTTGCTTTTTTGGGGGGGGAATGTTCAATGTTGGCATTTTTTGAGGGATTTTGTGACAAAGGATATTAAAAAAATAATTATACCAATCAAGATTTCTCTTGCTAATTTAGTAATATAAATAAGTGATTTAAAATTTTGTGTAAAATATTCTTATCTTTTAATAAAGATGGGTTTGATATTTTTGGCTTTAAAGTTGTTTGTATTAAAATATAAAATATTGATTTCAGGTAGTTTTTCATCCATGAAAAAACATGCCCAGAGAAATCAAAACTCCGCTGCGATATGTAACGGATATAACTTCACCACCTGTAGTACGAACAGGTAAAAGAGGTCGGCCGCGGACTGTAAATGTTGAACCTAAAGCAACCCCACCACCAAAGAAACCCACTGCAGATCCTCCTGTTGTGATTGTTGATGATGATGATGATGTTGAAATTCTTGAAACACAAAAACCCGGTAAACGGAAAAAAAGTGACGACGATCCTGACTGGGGATCTGGAAAAAGGGTTTGTACTTAATGTATAAAACATGTTAAAGTAGTTGTAATTAATATAATGCACAATGTCCTGTTGCATTTACTTTCCTTAACATAGGTTAGGTACCCATAAAAAATGGGTGGAATCAGGGTATTCTTTGTACTCTATGCCTGGTTCTGAACTCAAGACTTTCGGGCCAGCAGTTGTAGACTCTGCAATCCATCCTTAAGCTCTAGCACTGGCCTTAAGCCATGACTTGAGCTAAATTTTATCACAGAAAAACATAACGTTAACATCAGTTATTGTTGCTATTATTATTACATTATGATATGATAATAGAATTTAAATGTGTATCTTGTCTTTTTTATTTTGCTTACTTAGGCTGGACCAGGCAGACCCAAAAGCAAACCAAAACCAGTCACTCCTACTGCTCCAGGCAAACAGGAAACACCAAAAACACCAGTTATTTCATCTTTGAAAAAAAATCCCTCTACACCAGTTGTTTCATCTACCAAAAAAACTCCTGTTGCATCTACACCAGTCATTTCAACTACAAAAAGAACTCCTGTTGCATCTACACCAGTCATTTCAACTACAAAAAGAACTCCTGTTGCATCTACACCAGTCATTTCAACTACAAAAAGAACTCCTGTTGCATCCACTCCAGTTGTAGCATCTACAAAAAAAACTCCCTCTGTATCTGAGGCTACTATTGTTGAATTGTTTATGGAATGTCGAGATGAGCCTCTTAGTGCCATTCAGGTAAAAAGTAAACTTTTTTTTTCTGTTTAAATGTTAAATGTAAGTACAAGTTAAGAATTTACTAATATAATAAAATCACAACAACCGTTGTGTCATGCATAAGTTGTCATATGTATTGTAGGTTAAGACAGCCAAGAGAGAACAAGCTCTTTATGAACAGTCCCTAAATCTTGTTAAGGCAGCCAGAGAAGGTCGTCTTGTTTTCCTGCCAGATGGGGCCACCAAAATACTTGGTCTGTGTGATATTTTAATTCTTAATCAAAAATAAGTGTAGATCTCTAATTATTGAGTTATTGTAACATTGTTCAATTTAGATAAATGTATCAGATTCAAATACTAATGTTTTTAAAATATTGTATGTAAAATATAGTATCAGTTTAATAATTGGAAACTTGACAAAAATCAAAATTTTAAAACTGTGTTTAAAATAGTATCCTGTTTATACATGATTTGTTGATGGGGATATATAGATGGGTTCATCTGTTACTGTATCCATTCCATTAAATTAAAGCCTGAAGTGGCCTGAAATCTCCAACTTAAACCTTGTTTAAGGTTTAATTTGTTGGAAAAATCCAATAATTTTAAAAACAAATGTCTTCATTTTATTGCCAATGACTAATAAAATAAGTTCTAGGTTGATCTTATTTAAAACTTGAAATTTTATTTTGTAGACAAGCCTTTCTCGATGGTTCACACCCCCCAAACTCCAGCACCAATCGCTGTACCCTCACACGCTCATTTACCTCCTCAAATACATAGTCAAATCAGGTATGTCATCAAAACATGAGTTTCTGGCAAATTCTTATAAACACTGCATGCTGCTTTATCAGTTTTATGTGCTTGTTTGCTAAATCTCAGGCAGAACTGACAGACATCGACACTCTAAACCTAATCCTTAGTCTAACTATATATCTTTTCTGTCTTAGGCTGACTAGGAAGTGAACACATTTTCCATGTTAGATAGCATTTTGTTTTAATAACTCATTGTTAATAGCTTGCTTGTAAGTAAAATTAGTTTTTAGTATGCTAACAGCAGTTCTAAAATTCAATTCATTAACTATCACAGCAGTGCCAACCGTCCTGTATCGCCTGATGTTATAATTCTAGATGAACAACCACCACCCCGAATTCAGGACTCAGTAAGCTTACAAACTATCACTTATGACCTTTTAGAGAGACAGATAATGCACATTTTGTTAGTTTGCTTATTGTGCACTTTTTAGAAAGGCAAATAGAACACATTTTTAAAGTTAAAAGAAATAAACTGGCTGATTTAAAATTTATAATGTGATTACTGACTTAAAAATGTTTTTTTAAAATTTCAGCCTCATACTGGAAAGACTGCTCCACTTGCAGGTAAAGTATTAGAAATAATTTTTTTTATATCTGATCAGCATTATGTATTTTATGCTAATTAATATAGTCTGCATTAATGTTATTACTTTAACTTTTTAAAGAATATAATTGTTAGTAGTGTTTAACTTTGTTTTTATTAGGCCTTTTAGTAATGAAAAAAAATATTTACAGATTGGCAGAACTCAACACTGCAACAAAAGCTGTCTCAGCCTGTGAATACATTACGCAAAAGTACTCAGATTGTACCAAAGACAATGACCTCAGTCCATGCTAAAGCTCAGTCAGATGCCTTAGCTTATTTGAGGTAAATTATAGTGATAATTTATTGTTGTTAATCAGACTAACATTTTTTTTAACAATACTTTATTTTATTTGTGGTATATTGTAATGCCATTGTATTTTTGTGAACCGGACTAACTCTCTTTTTGAAAAATACTTAATTTTTTTTGGGGTATTATAGCGCCAAAGTATATTTATTTCGACTAAAATCTGTTTAAAAAAATATTTAAATTTAAGTGAACACAATATTATAAATTATATTTAGTCCACTTGAGTGTCATAATATTTTTGTATATTGGACTAATAGTTTGATTTAAATAATTATACTGAATGCAATCTTGAAAAATCTTTTTTTTTTGTTAGACAAAATCTAAAATTTTTTATCATTGATGATAGCTCCTTCACCTGCCATGTTTTTAATAAATTGATTGTCAAACCAACTTGTTATTGTACAGTACATATGTAATAATACAAAGAGCAGTTAGTATACACTTAGTAATAAAAAGTATTGAGTTATTATTTTCTGGCCTTTAAAGTGATTTTTCATCTGTTCATTTTTAACTTCAGGCAACAGATGCAGCAACAGGCTTTAGCTAGAGCTGAATCAGAGCCACTAAAAAAGAAGGCAAGAAAGCAAGCACAGCTAGAAGATGAAAGTGGTATGTTTCTTTTATTTTTTATTTTATTTTCCTTTCCACTTTCCTGCCCCATTTGTGCCCAAGTAGAGTTCATCTGCTCCAGAAACCTTCGCATATGAAGGGATAGTTTGGTCAGCAGTATGCCCAGCCGCCTTTGTTTCCCTAATGTGAGTTAGTTACCCATCAGAGCTGGGTGGACTCAGGGACGTTCCACTTATTTGATCCCGGATTTGAACTCGAGACTGTTGGGTTAGCAGTCTAGCTCTCTACCGTTAGGCCACGCTGTCCCCTAATGTTTATGATACCAATGTTTATCCTTTTAATATTGTAATTGTTACTATGTTAATATGCTTATTAAACACAAACATATTATCATACTTATCCTTAATGTTTATTATCAGAACTGAAAACTTTTTTTATAGATTATTTTTTGATTTAATTGGTTCAACAGGAAATTGGGTGCCACTGGATGAATATTATTATGGAAAGATGGAAGGTGATCCAACTTATCATGAGCAGAAAGGAGAACTTAGATTTAAAGTAGGTTTTTTTTTATTATTCTAAAAAAATACTCAAAATTTGCATATTAATTCAAATTTAAACCAAGACCGTCACTTTATAAGTAAAAATTAATTTTGTTTGTATCTTTCAGTGTTGGTATTGTAATAAAATGCTGTACAACAATGTGGCTGCCATGATGCATATACAAGGGCACATTGACTCTGAGAGACAGGTCAACCTTGACCTCAGTGACCTTACACAGTGTAAACACTGCTACAAACAGTTTGACACACCTTTTGAAATGCAGACCCACATAGAGAAGGTAAGCAAAAGTAATTAAACTATGATTATAAATATAATTTAGTGTTTATTTAATAAGTTAAAATAGATTGTGCTGGTCTTAAAATATCCTCATTTGGCTGCTTTAAAATTAAACATTTTTTGTTATACCAGGTTCATATGAATAACACCAATGTCCTGCTTTGCCGTATTTGTGAGAAAGACCATGACAACCGCCATGGTTTGACTGACCACATGAGGCGGCACCACAACGCCTGTGAGATGCCCTACATCTGTCAGCTGTGCAAGTTCAGATCCTCAATGTACAGTGATGTGGTTGATCACTTTAAAAAGGTACGTCATTATTTTAAATCAAACGGCAAATTTTTTTCTACAATAAAGCTAAATTATATGGATACTGTATCGTTAAAGTATTTTTTTTTAACAAATAAGATTGTATATAGTACCAAGGCTATAATTATTAGCCTTTAATTATTAGCTCAATAATTTAATATAATTTTTGGTACGCTTTGATAACCAAAGTTATTATCAATTACTTATCATTACATTTTTTTTTCAACAGAAACATAACAGCTCTGAGTCTCTGTTGTGCTTGTACTGTCTGCGGGTGTTCCGTGTACGATTTGTTAGTCAAGGCTGGGGTCAGACAACCATTTATTATAATCATCTCATGAAACATCAGGTGATTCACTGGGCCTTTTATTTGAATTGAGCAGCAAAGCCTGTATTTTCTAATTCTTTGGCTGCTTCATTTTACTTACTTGAGTTACAAACAGTCGTATATAGCCAATTATTTTAATAAGTATTAGCCAATTATTTTAAAGGGTATACTTTATGTCAAATATTTAAAAATTAATGAAATTATAATCAATGTTTTGAAATAAATCTAATTTTTTTAAAATGTTGATTGAAAGATAACTGTACAGAATCATTAAGCGTCCAGAAAAACTGAATAATACTGTTGAGTAGGTTGAATAATTTGTTTTTAATAAAATCACTGCCACAAAGAAGTTCAAAGTAAAAGTTTTTAGAGCCAATCAAGAATTTTAACATGTAAAGAATTTAAGCAATTTGAATCAATTTAGGAACTAATGGCTGACTTGTCATGGTTAATTTCAGATAAAAAATAGCATCAAGAAGTGTCAACTTTGCAAGCTTATTTTTGTGAATTCTGGTGATCTCAAAGTACATCGCAAGACTGATCATATGCCCAACCAGAAAGGTGTAATTGGTAAGAGCTTGAGTGTTTTTTTTTAATTATTTTACATTTTTTAAATGCTTGGGGCATTAACCATTCTACTGCCTCATGCAATCCCTCTGCTTTATAGTTTTATAATTTTTACCCTTGGCACAATTTTAAAAAAATGCCCTTGACTTGTTTATTGTTTTACTTCTAAAGTACCAAGATATAGTTGCCTGAATTTAACCAATGGCAAAGTTGTAAATAATCATCCCTGATGTATTACCTCTTTCTCTTACTCAGGAATTAACGCAAAATACACGACGCCTCACCAAGTGATGATTAAAGTAACAGAAAAGTCGGTCAACGACAGATTGACATGTGGCATCAAGTCACTGAATGTTCCAGCCGTGAAGAAGATCCTGGACCATAAGCTCAGCTTCCCTCAAAATGTCTACAAGGTGAAATGTATAGAATGCAAGATGCTTATGGGAATACCAGACCACTACAAGTAAGATATTGTTATCTGCTTCCTTATCTAAAATGGAATCACCAGTTTTTAACTATTATCTCATTATTATTGTACCATCTATATTTACCAGTTTTAACCTATCTTCCAAAATTTATCATATTATCTATATTTACCAGTTTGCCTAAAGAAAATTGTATCAATAACCATCCACTGTACTTGCCTAACATTCTAGAGTTATTAAAACAAAGTATGGCTTCTAAATCTTATTAAACTTTAAAGAACTCATTTAACCTTAAAATGATATTTATTAGAATTTACTACGAATAAAAAAATAAAATAAAACTATTTTTTCTTACACAAATCACAAAAACAACCAAGAAATAATTGTTTACCTTAATTTCAGGAAATTTATCCAGTGCTCAATGTGTAGATTTGCTACAAGCTGCTCATTTGCATATGCAAATCATATGATGGGATTTCACTCAGGACAGTTAACAGCAGCAGCCTCTCACACGCCAACTGAAGGAAAGCTAGACGAACCTCTATATTGTTTGTGTGGCTTTGTCAGTAGTTATGGCAATAGAATAGGTATGACACAAAAATAACCATATTTTTTTTTTACGGCTTGCTTTGTAACACACTCTGGCTACAATATTATGTATTGTTTCTTTCCTCTCTGAAAGAATTGTTTTATTTTTTTCTTAAAAATACACTGATATTGCAGCTAGGTTTTGGAAGTTTGGGTATTTGGGTAAATGCAAGAAAGTAGGGCCTGGGAGTAATATTATCAAGTACTCTTAATTTATATATGGCTTTTTTTTCTATAACTTATTGTAAAAGAGCCTTTTGCACATAAAATCCTTTTGCACATAAAATCCTTTTGCACATAAAATCCTTTTGGTGTGTGCAAAGATAAATACTTAAAATCTTTTATGATGCGTGTAAAGATAAATATTTATTTAGTGGAATTAAATCACCTAAGTCAAACAATCAGGTGAAACTGTGCCTACATATCTACTGCACATTATAGCATTTCTTTTTAATAAAGTTTTGTTTTAGAGTAATAAGCAGTTCATTGTAATGATGTCAATATAATCTTTCAGCAAATCATCTAGTCGCATGTTCCAAAAGCTCTTGTAGTAAAGATCAACCCCCACCTTCAGCAGCTGAGGAATTTGGTAATAATTTTTTCGATGTTGTGTTACCTTATTATATCATGTCCCAATTGTATTTTACACTAGTTTAGTTTATGTTGTGTTACTTTATTGTATCATGTACCATTGATATCGTACTTTAGATTAGTTAATGTACTTCACTGTAAAACTCATTGGTTGGTTTTCATATACTTGTATTTAATAGGGCAAGAGTTACAGGACCCTAGAAAAAAACCAGATGCATCATTGCTTGATGTCTTGGGTCTAATAAAAAAGGATTCTCTCCCTTCAAGTCAGTTCTATCACCATCTGGTTTATACTTTACCTCTGCATTTTTTTTACATTATAAAAATTGAGATACAGAAATTTAGAAGTTGTTTAAATTTCTGTATTGGGTTATGGTAAAAAAAAAAATTAACATTTAGTGCTTATAATTGTTATGTCTTTAGTGGAGCTTATCTTTATTTGCGCACATATCTTTTTGTTGTTCACTAAAAGATGGTGCTCTTTTTTGAAAAAAGATATTAGTCTTTATAATACGTGTCATCTAAATATAAATATACAAAACATATTTTAAGAAAATTTTGTTCCTCTAACTACCTTTTTATTTTTAACTTTACTTTGTTTTGTTTTTTTAAAATAACATTGGAAATAGTATTCAAAAAGGAATAATTTATTTTAATTATTATTTTTCCTATTATAAAGTTATTTATTTGCACTCTAGTTTATCTTTCATATTGAAAGCTAAATTAAAGTGCTTCAGCTATTCATTACTAGTAAGGATTTTTAAAACTCATAATAATTAAAAGGATTCCAACTTCTTTTAAACTTAGGGCAGCGCTATGATTCACCACCACCCGAGCCAGTTGACATGCCTGACGTGGCAGGGTTAGAATATCTACCAAAAAGACCATCATTACTGAAAGATGCCAAAAAGAAAACGTTCAAAAATATTTTAAAGGTAGAGTTTTCATGTGTGATTTTATTGGTATTAGAGGCTTATTTTTTGCTAATATTAACACTATCCCATACCCTACCCTAACTATAGCTTTACTGTTACCATAATCCTGAACCTGATAGTCATACACCGAGGACAGAACTACAAAATAGCGTAGTTTTGTATACAATTTTGCTACTTGTCCTTTTTTTATTGATTTATCATATAGTGTTTTGCTTATCTTAAATAAATTTACATTATTTTCCAGGAAGGAAATAATTTTGAAGAACAAGACAAAGCTGAATCTTCCTTTGAAGATAAAAAAGATGTATCAGTAGACAGCAGTATAGGGCAGGACTCTACTAGAGACGATAACTTTAATGAAGACTCTTTCCAGGGAGATAACTCTAATACCAGTATTTTAAGAAGCAGTTCACCGAAGGATGAAAAGACTAAAGATGAAAAAGATAGTGACTTGGTTAAACCTGATTGTACTATAGACAGTGATAATGTGCCGAGTAGGTTTAAAGACACTAGAGATGAATCTGAGCCAGATAAATTAAATTCAGAATCTTCACTTGATCAAGTTATACCACAAGATAGAATTGAAGATATAGATGACCAGTCTAGTAGTAGTTTTGTAGATAATGTTAAAACTTCTGATGATGTAGAAGAAAAGCCATTTACCTTGTCTATACCACCGTTGTCTGAGGTGGATGAAACCACTTCGACAAAGCCAGTAGAAAATGAACTTAATGTTTTGAAACCAAGGGAAACTACTCAAATCTTGGAAGTAACTCAGAAACATGATTTAGTTGAAAATAAAGCAGAGGGCATTGAGAAAAACAGGGGTGACTGTGATCTAGTCAGCTCACAAGAGGTGGTGCAGGTACAAGGTATTGCATTGGATGGGAGTGGAGATTCTAATTGGTGTGTTCAGCCAGGGAAGCAGGTAGACTCAGAACCTATGGACACGGCTGATGCTGTATTGGAGGCAAACACTGAGGATACACCCATCAGTAAAAACCAACCTGGACCAAGTGAAGTAGACAGCAGACAGTTTGACACAAGGGAAGATTTAGAGGACAGTGTCCAAGATGATCTGCCCCCTGTCCTGGAGGAAAACTCTACATACAATGTTGACACGGAGGACTTTGACTCGGAGGTGCCCGTACTTTCTCTGGAAGAAAACGTCAGCATTGGAAATTTAGACACACAGAGTTTTAAAGAAGCTGAGGACCTAGATTTGGAAGAAAATGAAAACCCAGCAAACCTTAATGCAGAGAGTGTCAATGATACTGATGAACCTGTAGTAGAAGAAAACATAAATAACACAAACTTTGCTAGTGTGAATGAAAACAATGAACAGACTTTGGAAAGCATGAATCAAAGCTTAGCTGATACTTCTGATAACTCCTCTGATAAGGAAGACGAACCTGAAAAGGACAATAATGGAGAAAAAGTGTGGGGAAAAGCTACCGGTGGCTTTGCAAACATTCCAATATCTCCTAAGGAAACAGATTTAGTCAAGGATGAGTTTGATGATGTCGCTGCGGGTAAACAAGAAAATGTTGTCCTAGGCCTCAGGAGTAGCAGCTGTGCTGCTCTCCCATTGGTCGGCGAGTACGACACTGACGACACACAGGTTGAGCTGGAGAAGGAGAAGCTGAGCCCGGAGGACAACACTAAGGACAGCAGCTCAGAGTCTAAAACCTCTGTGGACTTTTACGAGAGTGAGTCTTCTAGTTTTAAAACCTTGTTTGAAGCTGATCAAACGCAGGACAAGGACTTGGAGCTGGAGAAGGACATTCTACCGCTGGCAGCTACCAGTGAAGAGCTGGAATCTGTTCCCAGCGCCGGGGACGACTACCTCTCCTCCGACTCCAACCAAAAGCAAGACGTCGACCAGTCCGGCTTCTCAAACATCTTTGAGTCTTCACAGTCTCAGCAGATCACTGCCCCTGTGTCCCCATCAGCCTTCAACAACACCAACAACATTGACATGACCGTACCCATGACTGATTCCATTGGGGAGGGCAGCAGTGATGCTAGAGATTGGACTATCAACTACACATCTACCCAGGACACTCTGCCTGCCTCCAGCATCACTGAATCTGTTGAGGGTGAAAATCTTTTCTCCAGGCAGAGCTTTCTCTCTCAAGGTATTCCGGAAATGCCTGTAGTGGATTATCAAACCGAGGAAGCCGTTGTTGAAGAAACTCCACCTACTCATGATATGGAACTCAGCAGTCAGACATCTGAGTTACCTGTTACACCCGAGCTCACTGCTAGTCAGACAGAGCTTCAAGGTGTGCCGGCCACGTCGTCCAGTTCTAGAGAATCTAATGTCCAGGATAAAGACAGATCTGCTTCTTCAGGTGATCGGGACCGGAGGTCAAGGTCACGTGACCGCCACAGAGACCAGAGGTCCCGCTCTAGAGACAGGCACAGGGAGCGTGACAGACACAGGGACGATAGAGATCGTCAGCGTGATAGATATGACAGGTGGGTTGAGCTTAACATAACACTTGCTTGACTTAGTGATAGTGTAAAACCTGTTATAATAGTCAGGTTACATCATGTCAGCTAATTACTTTACTAAAATAAATCTTAATAACCTTATTGTTGGTATTTGTGGTTATCTTAAGCTAATCTTAAGATATGACAGGTGGGTTGAGCTTAACATAACACTTGCTTGACTTGGTGATAGTGTAAAGTAAATTATAGAAAACCTGTATGTATAAGTCAGGTTACATCATGTCAGCCTAATTACTTTACTAAAATAAATCTTAATAATCTTATTGTTGGTATTTGTGGTTATCTGTGGTTGTACCGCCTTAAGTTGTTAAGGTAAAAGTTCTATATCATTCCAACATGGTTAAATGTGTGTCTTAATATAACCCAGAGGCTAATCATGACTTACTAGGACAGATCAGTTTTGCCTGCTAACATGAAAAAACCTCACTTTGCATTACCAGAGCTAACATGAAAAGCCTCAGTTTGCATTACATTACATCCCTAGCTTTTTTGTTTACTTGCTGCTTAAAATAGGATATTTCAGTCAGTGGCATCTTACATGATTTTTTTCCATTAATACCCAACAGCTATTACATTAAAATAACTTTTTTTAATAGGGAACGAGACAGAGATCGCTATAGGGACAGAAGTCGTGAAAGAGATAGAAGCCGTGAGAGAGACCGATACAGAGATAGGAGTCGAGACAGAGATCGAGGGCGTGATCGAAGCAGAGACAGGGATCGTAGTAGAGACAGAGTGAGAAGCAGGGATAGAGACCAAGGCAGGAGCAGAGATAGAGACAGAAGAAGTAGAGACAGAAGCCGAGATAGAGATTACAAAAGATACAGAGATGATAGGAGATACAGATAAAACCAAGATTGAAAAAAAATATAATGAAGATATGATCAAAATATTTTTAGAACATGTTAGGATATACAGATAAAAAATGGCATGGAGATAAAAAAAAAATTACTGTTTTGTATATAGATTTACTGTGTATTGCATGTACATTTTTATTTCTTCAGTGATAACATGAACATCAAGTGATACCATACAGTAAAACTCTATTTACATAAATTTTTATGATGTGTGAACAATGACACATTTCAACCTTTCAAATTTCTGAGAAATGGCTTTTCTGGTTGAAAGGAAGCATTTTTTGTTTGCTTTTTTTTTAAATAATAAAATTGGTTTTTGTCCCCCCTTAACAAAGGAAATAAAATTTGCAATCTGCAACTTTTTTAGTTTGCAACATAAACAAAAATTGTAATTCATTAGTGGAATTTACAGCCCAGTCTTTTAATATTTAATGATAAATCATCTTTAAATTTTAAAATATTTTCCCAATTTATGTACATGAGAATTTTTTAAATTTCTCAAAACATGTACCCATAACTTTGGTCAGTATTAATGGACAGTCTATGCAGGTGAGTTGCTGTAAAAAATTATAAACAGTCATGATAATTAGCATACATTAACAAAATTACATTGAAAAAATGTTTTAAGCTGGTGCTTTTATTATAGATGATGCTGTTGTAGCCGTCTTGTGGCAAAATAAACAAATTTCTAAGCCTCAATTAAAGGTAAATGTTTGATCGTTAAATTGTTTTTATTGCCACTAAGATTACACTATCTGAACAATTTTTGCAGAGACCTGTGGAGTGATGCTGCAGTAATCTGTAGTATTGTAATACACAGGGGGTTAGGTCTAATTTGTTAGCAAATTATATTAGTTTGTAGTTAACTAAATAATAACGCCACTTTTTAAAGATTTTATTATTGGTATGGAAACATAAAGAATGCCGATTTTATACAATCATTTATATGTGTGTATACATACATATATATAATGTATATATATATAATGTCTTAAGTGTTAACAACACACATCACTCCCCAATTAAATGAATGTTGTAAAAAGTTGTAGTGATTCACATTGTAGTAATGCACTTTCTGCCAATGTGTACAAGGTGTCAGCGTGTGTCTGTTATTATCATCACCCTTTCTGAAATCAAACCACTCATTTTCAAGACACATAAATTTGTGCATATTCACTCATTTTTTTGTAACATGTTGTTATGAATACATATTTTTGTTAAGAAAAAAACTGATGTTCCTAGTTATGCTCTATCGTAGCTTCAAATAAATCATACCTACATTGGTGCGTTTTTTTTTTCAACTTTTCTAAAACTTGAATAGAATTCGTTTAATTTTTGGAAAATTATTTTTAAAAAATTATTTTTGAAATTATCATAATTGTTCATTCCCTTTTGTTTTATTATGCATATTTTTTTGTTTTATGAATATGTATCAGAGCTGTACAGACAATTGGATAATGTTTTAACCTACAATGTTGTGTATCTGGTCTAGGATGTACCATCCTCTGTGTTCACAGTTTCAAATGTCATAATCCTGTTGTCATTATTTTTACACACACGGTTTTTATTTAGTTGATTCATATACAACAGTGGCCTTCACAAGTTTGTGTGTCATGCTGTAAAAGCACATCAAGAAGTTCTCTTGATTTAGTTATTAAAACTATTGAATAGATGTTCATTGAATGATGATACGATAATACATGTTGAAATAAGGAGTGTACAATTAAAGTGATTATTGATGTTACTGCTTTTGTTTGTTTTCCTTAATTTGTGTTTATTGCTGTCATTAACATTTGTGCGCTGCTTTTAATTAAGCTAAATGCAAGCAGATAAGCTAAGCAAAATGTGAAGACATTTTCAAAATAAACAAAAAAATTAAAACTGCTTTTTGATAAATATATGATACATTTATTTTTATCCAACTAAATACTGAAGTCAAAAGTCAATACTTGTACAGCTGTATAAATTCATAGAATATCAAAAATAGCTTTATAAATATTGCCAATATTACTTTTAGCTAAAAACTTTGGTTTATTTTATAGCTATGTTTTGTTCATGAATAATAATAAAAGTAAAATATTTCTTTATTATTAATACAATTTAATGAGGTTAATTTTAACATAAGACAAAAGGGAGATAACAAACTATTGATTTCAGAAAAACATTTATTATAATCACCTCCCTTACATCGTCTCATAGCGACAGTTGTTAAGAAATAGCAAGATGGCGACTTTCTATTTTCATTTTCACGAGTAAGATGATACTTTTTATAATTGGTGCTTCTGAAACTTTACGAGGGTAATCAAACGTGACTTAGATCTAGACATATATCCTTCAACAATGAGTAGTAAATTGGCTGTTAAGCCTAAAGGAAAGGATTCACGTCCCAAATCTTCAGGTAAGTATTTAGTATTTAGTAATTAATTAGTATGTATTTATTAATTTATTTTAATAATTTAAATTATTAATAATATTGTTAGGCTATTCAATTTATAATATATTTAATATAATATATATATTAAAATATTAATAATTTGTGCTTTGTAGTTTTTATTTGGCCTAATATAAAAATTTGAAGTCTACAACTTATTATATAATTAAAAACAAAAATGTAGGCCCTAATCAATATTAATATTATTAACCAGAGCCGGCGTTAGGGGGTGGCGAACGGGGCGGTCGCCATAGGCCCCGCGCTTGAAGGGGCCCCGCGCTTCAGCAATGTCATTGTTTTCTGAATTAGTTCGTAAACTTAAAAAAAAATTGTTGCTGAATTCAATTGGGAAAAACTAAATGGTGGAATGCTGACGTTGTTGATTATTATAACTGAGGCCACGGTTGATGTTGGTGAGTCCCACCTGAACTGGGACAGGCCGTAATTCGATACAAAAATAGTGTCACGCCTACTCTTTGTGTAGGGTACGGTCGCCTGGCATTTGACCTGAGCTGACTGGAGATGGCGGTCGAGAATTAGCCCACGACATAAAGTGATACCCTATTGTATGTGGACCGATGAAGACGTCCTTTTAGTGAGCAGACGGGATGTCTATAGTAGACAGTTAGTGACCTGATGAACTCTAGTCCTGACTTTCTTGTTGTAGATGTCGTATAATGTCGTATATGTACAGTGTTTCTTCCAGACTTTTTTCTCCAAGGGGGGAGGGGGGGGGGCACTTGAAATTTTCGGGGAGGGGGGCGGTAGATTTTCTTCGGGGGGGGGGGGGGGGCGGACACTGTTAAAAGTATATATTTTCTCTATAAATTATATAAATTTCATTTCGTTTTCGGGGGGGGGGGGGGGGGGGGGCTACTCTATATGTAGGCCTACTTGTCTTAGTATAACAAAATTAACATTCAGCTGCGTGCAGAGGGGTGGGAGGAGGGCGACGAGGAGGGGGGGGGGGCTTAGGATCTATATCAGGCGGCATTAAACAGAGTGATTTATTATTATTTTTTGGAAGAAAGTTAAAACTGTTGTTATGTTGTGTCACCTTAAGGATTCACCCCTTCAATAATTAAGACAATAATGATTTTGGTTTTAAAATATTGTATGAATTCTAAACAAATTTTGAAGTCTATACTGTTTTGATACATCAGGCCGAGTTCGCTGTATTGTAAACTTTATTTTCCTAATTATGCGGCACGTGATTAAATTTTCTTAAGTGATTTGGTATGAATTACATAACTGTTAAAAGTGATTTAATATCTTAGTAAAGGAAAAAAAAAACTACGAACATTGGGTTAATACATGGAAGAGATAAAAATATGTTATTATAGTGGAAAGTTTGACATTAGCTTATAAACTCCAAAACATTGTACATCACATTATATAGGCCTTTATGTATGTATATATATATATATATATATATATATATATATATATATATATATATATATATATATATATACATATATATAATGGAAAGGCCCCGCGTGGATGGTTGGCCCTAGGCCCCACGTATTCCTAACGCCGGCACTGATATTAACTATTAACACAAGAATCAATTAGTATTTAATAATAATGTAAAAATATTTTTAAATAAGATAATAATTTTAAAATTATTAATTTAATTTAAAAACATGAAAATCAATTTGAATAATTTAATTAGGCCCATTGGTTGATTAAAGTTAAAAATTAAATTAAATCTCTAAATTTTAAAATACATTTTTAGTCTAATAATAAATAAGAATAATTTTTTTATTTAGCTAATAAACAGAAAAAATTATAAAATAGCAAAAATTTGTATTTATTTAAAAAATTAGGGCGGTGTAGCGAGTGTGGTCCTCAGAATGTCAGAAAGTGTGACAGCACACTTTTGCATCTTTGAAAATAATTTTAAACTAAATTTTTGCAGTTAATTTGTTTTTTAATTAGACTTTTTGTAAAATGTATTAAAAATTAATCAACATTCCAAAAAATATTTTAGCAAAACATGGCTTTACAAAATTGCAAAAATTGTAATTTAAAAGGAGAGGGGTCGTAAGACTGATGTGTTAAGTTATTTTGGGTGGCGAGTGTGGATCTAACATTTTGTATATTTGAACTGGAGGGTATGTAAAAATCATCCCAAAAAGGCATGTCATCATTTATCGGTGATCCCTAAACAGCAATTTTTGCTTAATCCTAACCTGTATAGTGACATTAGATAAAATAAATGCTCCTGGACCAAGAAATAGCACTTTTCTCATGTCAAGTTAAAGCAATATGGCATTATCATGCTAGTGTCACTTTCACTGCTCTTAGTTGCAAAATTGTGAATATTATAAAACCGCAATTGTTCTTCAATAAGTTATGGAGTAATGTATGTATGTGTATGCAAATGCCCACTAGGCCATGTTAAAATACCCGTAACCTCAAACTGCCTCAACATAGATGGTTACATTAAGTTTATTTTACAACATTGAAAAATTCCACTTTGGGAAACTAGTTTTTACTTTCTTGTATACTAAGTATAGCTGAAGTTTTACACCTCGACGTTTTACACCTCCCTGAGTCTGAAAGACACTGTTTTGCAATTTTGTCCGTATGTCTGTGTGTGTATGTATGTATGTGTGTATGTATGTCTGTGAACATGATAACTTGAATACCCTTATAGCTAGGTTGATCAAATTTCATATATAATAAAAAATTATATAAGGATAATAAAATATCAAATTTGTAGTTCTGTATCAACTTTTCAGTGATTTCCGGTACCCGTATGTGGAGCTTGAGTACTGTTTCAGATAGATAAACGAAATTTCACATATAAGTAAAAGATTTAATTCTCTGCCTACTGTCAAATTTTGAGTAATTTACGCTGACCAGAAGTGGTACTTTACGCTATTTCTGATTACTCAAAAAACACATGAATTTATAAAGTACTAATAATCTGCACTATTATGCACATATTGTTTGCTGTTCATTTGATGAACAATTTTTTTTACAAGATTCTATTCTATTTTAAAATGTTTAAGTATATAAAAACTGATTAAGAGCGTGTCTATATCCCAAATTACCATCCTGTAGTGTTATATAAGAATATGCCAGAATTTTTAGGGGAGATCACGCTTTATTTAATTTGACAATAAATTCAATAATTCAATGTTGTTTTTTCAAATTATTCATGGTACAACTTTTACTTTGATTTGCCAGATGTAAGCCTAGATTGAAAAGAAATACATGTGTGTAACGTCCCCTATCTATCAGCCAAATAGACGGTGAACGTCCCCGGATTCTTTTTTCGGGATCATATGCAAATGCCTTACGGCCTAAGTGGATGAACACTAACACAACGGCACACTAGGGCTCGAATTCTATGTCTAGGGTAAACTAGTGATACTATTGTAATTAACACTCATCCAATCTACATACAACTTTAATCAGCGAACACAGTTGTGGCAAAACACAAGGTTGAACTAGTTAAAATATTTAATGTATAAAATATCAAAACTCAACTTACAAAATGTAGGAAAAACACTATCACAGATTTCTACACTGTCTAAATAACTACAGGCCACACAACACTGCTATAGCTTCTGGAATAACTCAGCGACGAGTAATATTATACTAGAAGCCTAAATCAACTTAAGAAAGCAAGGCACACACAGGACTTAATTTCTCTCACGTTCAAATGGTCAGAGTCTATAGCCGGACAATATGGACGGCCTGGTCTGATCAAGGTAAAATCGCCCTGTAGACTGCCTCGTGTTGCGAGTGTGCGGGGCAATTAAAGACTTCTGCAACAGGGGAGATTATCCTCAACTCATGTAGCCATTGGTTGGGATAGTCATCTGACCAGAATCATTCAATCAGATCTTAATGGAAAATTTCTATATCTTAGACTCCTTAATAAGTCAGTGGAAATTTTCCGGTTGTTGCACAATCACTCCATATAAGGAATTATACAATGTCAAAATAAAAATAGAACCTGACTCGACCTAAGTAGGTCACATCCCCTCCCTTTTTGGAAGTGACAGATAGGTTCCACAAAAACATACATAAGGAACCAATCTGGCAATGAAATAAAAAAAATGTTTTACAAATGTAGGCAATCAAAATCATAATACCAGATGAAAATATCCCTGAACATAAAAGGGAAGTAACTCCAACTTTTACAATTGGTAAAAGGGAAGTAACCCTTCAAAAAGTAATTATACATCAAAATCCCTCAAAAAAGGGTATTACAATTTTTCCATGAGGATATTAAAAGTGGTAAACCCGCCAGGGTAAGACCTTTATTTCAATGACTAGCTACAATATCAATTGAGTCATAAGAGACATATTATTATAAAAGATTACATAGAATCAAAAACCACCTTTAATTAAGGTTCACCTGGAAATAAACAAAATATTCAATAGAATTGGAATTTTGTAAAAAATCAAAAATCATACCACTCATTTCCATGTTAAAACACAACACTTGTGTGTGGTCTTAATGAACCACAAAACATGTCACATGATTAATGTGTGCAATAAGATTTTACATCCTTGACAAACAATCAGCCACAACATTATCACTACCCTTAATGTGTGAAATTTCCAGATTAAAATTTTGGAAATATAAGCACCACCTCAATATTCTTTGATTTGTCTGTCCTAACTTAGAGGTAAATTTCAGGGGATCATGGTCAGAAAACACTCTGACTGGATTGGTTGAAGAAGAGACATAGACTTCAAAATGTTGTAATGACAAAACCAAAGCTAAAGCCTCTTTTTCAATAGTAGAAAAATTCTTTTGGTTTTCATTTAACTTCCTGGAAAAAAAGGCAATGGGATGGTCAATTCCCATGTTGTCTTCTTGAAATAGGACTGAGCCAATGGCTAAGTTGCTAGCATCAATGGCAAGTTTAAAGGGCTTGCTGAAATCTGGCGCAGCCATAACAGGAGCATTAGATAGGAATGACTTAATGGTTAAAAAAGCTTCTTGACATTTATTTGACCATTTAAACTCAACACCCTTTTTCAATAATGCAGTAAGAGGTTCAGCAATAGCTGAAAAGTTTTGACAGAACCGTCTATAGTAACCAGCCATCCCAAGGAACTTTTTGATCTCTTTACAATTTTTGGGAGGTGGTAACCTTACAATAGCATCTACTTTAGCTTCAATGGGCCGAACTTGGTTCGTTCCCACTTGATAACCCAAATAGGTAATTGAAGCTTTACAGAAATCACTTTTATGTAAGTTTACAGTAAAATTCACTTCAGACAATTTTCTAAAAAGGTTAGTCAACTGAACAATATGTTCTTCAAAAGTATTAGAAAATACAACTATATCATCTATGTAGGCCTCACATTGGTCTATGTCAGCAATGACAGAGTTAATGACTCTCTGGAAAGTTTGACCAGCATTTCGCATACCAAAGGGCATACGTTTGTATCTATAAAAACCATTAGGGGTTACAAAAGCAGATATTTCTTTTGCACGGTCAGATAAGGGGATTTGCCAGTATCCTGAAAGTAAATCAATTTTGGAAATTATCTTAGCCTGACCAACTTTATCAATAACGTCCTCTATCCGAGGTAATGGATAGGAATCAGCTTTGGTGAGCGCATTCACCTTCCTAAAGTCGGTCACAAACCTGAAAGATCCACCGTCTTTCGGTACTAGGAGACATGGGGAACTCCAGTTGCTGAAACTGGGCTCAATGATATCATTCTTGAGCATATAGTCAATTTCATCCTTTATCAAAGCAGCTTTTTCCGGGTTAACTCTATAGGGGTGTTGTTTAATGGGTTTTGCGTCACCTACGTCTACATCATGAGGTGGAACCTTCGCTTCTTTGGGGACATCCCCAAAAATAGAGGGAAATGTCTCAAATAACTGAGACAATCTATGGCTTTCCTCTGTGGACAAATGCATAAGGTGGACATTCAAATTATCTAAAAAGGAAGAATTTACCAATTTTGGGGGTTTCAATTTATCATGTATCACATCATCAGAAACATTTGAACATACAGGTAAAGTAATTTTAGCTGTGGAATGAAAATTGTTACAATTATCATAATACTTTTTCGGTGAGTTAACATGATACACTGTCTGTTTCTTTCTTCTGTCGGGCGTATTGACAACATAGTTCAAATCACTTAATTTTGAATGCACAGTAAAGGGTCCACAATATCTCAAGGATAACGCATTGTTCAGATTAGGCACTAGCACAAGAACTTTGTCGCCTGGATTGAATGTTCGTTTACAAGAACTCTTATCATACAGTCCTTTCATTCTCACTTGGGCCTTTCTTAAGTTCTTGTGAGCCATTTCGCACACGGCTTTCAGTCGAACGTGAAAATCGTCAAAGTTTTCCACAGGATGATCGCTGGTACCTGTCCACTGTTCGTGGATCAGCTTCAGGGGACCTCGGACAGAATGTCCAAACACAAGTTGAAAAGGCGAGTAGCCTAAAGAGTCCTGGACACAGTCCCTCGCAGCGAAAATAATCCAAGGAACCGTCTCATCCCATTGGGTGTTACTGTTAGCGAACGTTCTTAGCATGGTTTTGAGGGTTTGGTGGAACCTCTCAAGTACGCCTTGAGACTGAGGGTGGTAGGCTGAGCTGGTGATGTGGGTAACGCCTAGCTTGGCTAGTGCTTCCTGAAAATGGTGACTGGTGAAGTTGCTGCCTTGATCTGTTTGCACGATTCTAGGTAATCCAAAGGTAGTGAAGAACCGGGTCATGGCTCTGACTACAGTCTTTGCCTTAATGTTCCGTAAGGGAATCGCCTCGGGAAAACGGGTACTTGAACACATAAAGGTAAGTAGGTACTCGTTGCCCGCCTTGGTTTTAGGCAAGGGACCTACACAGTCCATGACGATTTTTGAAAAGGGTTCTTCTAATACAGGAATCGGACTCAAAGGGGCCCTAGGAATTGTCTGGTTTGGCTTTCCGGCCAACTGACAGTTCGAGCAACTTCTGCAGTAACGCGACACATCTTTTCTCATTCTGGGCCAAAAGAACAGTTCTTTGATCTTCGCCGTCGTTTTAGTGACTCCTGGGTGCGCTGACATTGGATGGTCATGTGCCAGCTTAAGTATTTCATGCCGATAAGGTGGAGGGACCCACAGCTGGTTTCTACCCAACCATGGTTCGGCTGGTGAGGCAATCACTGGTATAGCGCGACGAAAGAAGAGGCCGTTCTCGGAGAAATATTCTCCATCGTCAGATGATAGAGATTTTTCGACCGTTGCTTTGAGTTCTGCGTCGACTTGTTGAGCTTTAATGATGTCTTCCTGAGATATCCTCAGGGGTAAGCCCAGACTTGTGTTTTCTGGAAGCATAGACTCCAATTTGGGAGTCGAATTTCTTGACGATGATGGTAGGTGTGGTTCAGACGTTATGTCAGCCAATTGTTTGGTTTGGCTTCTTGTCACCGCGCATGCAGGATACAGTTCATTATCATTATCTGGAACTGTTGACAAAGGGTCTGAAACCGTACAGGGGTATACTTTGTTTCCCGCAAGGTCATTCCCTAGAAGTAGGTGTACTCCTGGGACAGGAATACTATCTATCACACCTAAAATGACCTCACCTTCGACGAGATGATGTTTCAGGGCAAACTTGTGTAGAGGGACTACAGTAGATTTTGTCCCCACTCCCTGGATAATGGAAATCCTTCCGGTGTTCGTCTCAGGTGTAATGTCCATTGAACTTTTCAAAAGGAGTTATTGTGACGCTCCTGTGTCTCTTAGGACGGTGATATTCCGCTGAGACAACGGATCACCTGGTTTGCTAATGATGGCTTCGGCAATAAAAGATGAAAAGTCAACTTTTCTCGATCCCTCGAGATCGGTAGACTCGGAAGAAACTGGATGGTGGCGAGAACAGTCAAAATGTGACTGCACATAATGTGTGGAGACTTGACTACCTTCTTGCGGACACTTAGGGTTAGAGTCCTTTAGAATTCTAGAGTTCATAGTTGAACTGGCTGCTTGAGGGGGTAGAGCATAGTGCGCAGAAGTACGCACCACCTCTCTGTTATATTGACGACGTTTGTAACAGTCCTTGACAAGATGACCAGGCCTTTTGCAGAACTGGCATACTGCTCGACGATTGAGAGTTGATCTTGGTTTCTCTCTGGACTGTAATGCCTTCACGTGTTGGCCAACAGGAGGATTGCTGCCAAAAAGGGGAAGCACAGGGTTGAGGCGGTTTCCTGACACTGGTGGTTTCTTATGCACCAACATATATGTGTCAGCCGACTCAGCAGCCTTCTGGATGTCAGTTATCTTGTTATCCAGTATGTGTAGTCGTATCTCTTCAGGCAGGGACGATAGGAATTCTTCCCTTAGGATAAGTGACCTGAGTTTCTCAAACTCAGAAACTTCCTCAGAGTGTAGCCACCTTGAGAATATTTTCTCCTTTTCAAAGAGAAATTCCACATATGATTGAGTGGGTGACTTGCGGAGTGTTCGGAATTTTGTCCGATAGGCCTCGGGCGTCAGTGCGTAGGCCTTCAAAATGGCAGTCTTGACCAAACTATAGTTATTTTGAACGTCGTGAGAGAGTGCCTGGTATGTTTTTGCAGCTTTCCCAGTAAGGACCGAACTCAATAAAGCAGTAATGGAAGTTTCGGGCCATTCACATGTCTTCGCTAAACTCTCAAATGAGTTAAAGAAAACGACCAAATCTGTTTCATCAAATTTAGGAACTAATTTCCCAAATTTGGCAATCACTTGCCCTACCGACAACTTTTTTGGATCTACCGGAGAAGTGACATCACTAACTTGACCAAACTCTAATTCCAACCTCCTCTTATCTAAAGCAATTTTAGCCTCTAACTCCTTTTCTTTTAATAAAAGCTCTCTCTCTTCTAGAGATTTCTCCTCGCGGAGTAATACATCCGCCAACAAACTTTCATCAAATACACCTTCATTAATGAAATGAACAACAATTTTATCTCTCAACACCTCTGACTTCTGCGTAACAGAATAATCCAATTTCAATTCCTTAACAACACTAACCAAAACTTTTCTACTCAACTTCTCTACATCTTCAACCGTGGGATTAGCCAAAAAAGATTCCATGACGCTAACTTTCAAATCACAACAAGCCTAGGTTCACTAATTTAACACGGTGCGTTGGGCCGTGTACTTGACCTCTTCAATCTAGGACGACACGTCTGGCTATTGACCTAGATACCTCTATGCTTGCGCGCGTTGTAAGAACACTGCGCTACTGGATATAAAAACAACTAAATCCAACTAACCTTAGTATTTAACTGATATGACCAACAACTGGAACGACAGATTAAATCTCGGCGAGCCCCCACTTTGTAACGTCCCCTATCTATCAGCCAAATAGACGGTGAACGTCCCCGGATTCTTTTTTCGGGATCATATGCAAATGCCTTACGGCCTAAGTGGATGAACACTAACACAACGGCACACTAGGGCTCGAATTCTATGTCTAGGGTAAACTAGTGATACTATTGTAATTAACACTCATCCAATCTACATACAACTTTAATCAGCGAACACAGTTGTGGCAAAACACAAGGTTGAACTAGTTAAAATATTTAATGTATAAAATATCAAAACTCAACTTACAAAATGTAGGAAAAACACTATCACAGATTTCTACACTGTCTAAATAACTACAGGCCACACAACACTGCTATAGCTTCTGGAATAACTCAGCGACGAGTAATATTATACTAGAAGCCTAAATCAACTTAAGAAAGCAAGGCACACACAGGACTTAATTTCTCTCACGTTCAAATGGTCAGAGTCTATAGCCGGACAATATGGACGGCCTGGTCTGATCAAGGTAAAATCGCCCTGTAGACTGCCTCGTGTTGCGAGTGTGCGGGGCAATTAAAGACTTCTGCAACAGGGGAGATTATCCTCAACTCATGTAGCCATTGGTTGGGATAGTCATCTGACCAGAATCATTCAATCAGATCTTAATGGAAAATTTCTATATCTTAGACTCCTTAATAAGTCAGTGGAAATTTTCCGGTTGTTGCACAATCACTCCATATAAGGAATTATACAATGTCAAAATAAAAATAGAACCTGACTCGACCTAAGTAGGTCACATGTGCATAGAAATGATTTCTGTGTTTAATAAAAATCATAACTTATCTAGATTTAGCCATTTTTATATTTAAGGCTGTTACCATAAAAATTTAATTTATGAAAAGTCTTACAACATAAAATGAGTTATCTACCTTAGTCAGTTTGCAATGAGTAAACTAAAAAAGGTGGATCAGATATTTAAAGTGTAGTGTTGAATAAAACAATGGTGCTATTCCTCTCTCAAATGTAAATTTAATCTGTTTCTGAAAATCTGAGCCTATAAAGAGATAGTGTGGTCAGTCAGCTCTATGCCCAGCCATCTTTACCTAACCCTAATGGAAGTCAGGTATTCATGAGAGCTGGGTGGACTCAGGGACTTCCTACTGACTGTAGGTTGGGTTTAAACTCACAACTTTAAGACTAGCAGTCATGTGCTCAACCACACAGGCTCAATGTTACTATTTTAAGGGGTAAACATTTTTTGACAAAAGATACAAAACAATATAATTAAGGAAAATCATTTATTTTTTCTTTTATAGTGCATTATTACATAAAAGCTTGTTACTAAAATGTTTTTATGCATTTCTTCTTACAGTGCATTTATTATAATCCATAAATATGAATAGTCAAAAAGGTCATGTGACAAATTGAACTGGTCAAACAAGGACCATGTCAAAATGGTGCATCACAAAAGAGCTACCTCCATCAATAAGACCTTCCATAAAAGCGCCCCCTCCCATTAACTGTGTAAACAAAAGACTTTCTAGCACACCATTGCCAGTTCACTTTGTTCTCCTTAAACATATAGTTATAGTTTCCAATACACCCTGCATTACACAAAGTCTAAAACAAATTCTTTGATCCCCTTTTCTAATCAATTTTCTGGACTCATGTGAATCCCCCTTTCCTCGATCTCTTTCCATATACCTACAATATTTTTATGTCCAAAATTATAAATTTCAAAACATATTTTAAACATCTAAAGACTTCAGCACAATACCACTTCATTATTCAGTCTTTTATCTTTTAATTACTTTCTCACACTGCACAATTTTAATATGCCTTGAAATCTAACACCTCTTTAGAGAAAAAAAAAAGAAACCTTCTTTCTTTATTGAAGCAAGCTTGCACAGGTTAGACCTAGCTATTGTTTTCATTCAGATTACAATTGCTCAGGAAGAAATTAAAAAGAAATAAGGAAATTACCTGGTGAAATTTTTTCTCTCTTTTGGGTTAAGGGAGGTGGGGCGGTTCTAGAGGGGACCCTGATAAGGTCCCAGTAATTGCAGACAATGCCGTTACAGTTGTCTGTTAATTCAACACAGATTTCAGTGACTCTAGATTTCTATTTGTTTCAGTGCAGTTAAATTAATGGATAGATTCTGTTTGGCCTTTTGTATAGTCTAAAAATTTAGTCAACTATCAGGAAATGTTTGTTGTTTTTCAAAAAAAGTTTTTAAGTACAAAATAAAGTTGACTTAATTAAGAGGTACACAGATACGCTATTAGTACTGTTACCTTTTTAAATAATTATATGTAAAAACTTTTAAAAACTGTTTTTAATTAATAAGTTCTAGAACATTTAATTTTAATTAAAACTATTTAAAAATTCTGATAAACATTATTTTATTTTTTATACAAAAGTGAAAAGGGAGTCTTTAAACTATTTAAAATATATATTTCTGTGTGGAATTTTAGTTATTTATTTTTTATAAAATGCAACTAAACCTAAAACATTAATTTTAATAAATTACAAAATTAGCTCTTCCTAATTTAATATGGATATTAAACGAAGTTCATCGGTTGAGCTAAACCTACCCCAAAATGTTAAAATATTTGAGAAAAGCAGAAGATATTCCATGTTTTCTGGAGAAACTTCAAAGAAGTTTGTTGTTGGAGGTAATCTTTTGGGTAAGTTATTGTTTGGAAGAGGTAATCTTTTGGGTAAGTTATTGTTTGGAAGAGGTAATCTTTTGGGTAAGTTATTGAAATTAGTATTGTTGGTGGAGGTAATCTTTTGGGTAAGTTACTGTTGTTGGAGGTAATCTTTTGGGTAAGTTATTGTTTGATGGAGGAGGTAATTTTTGGATAAGCTACCGTTGGGGAGGTAATCTTTTAGGTAAGTTATTGTTTAGTGGAGGTAATCTTTAGGGTAAGTTATTGTTTGGTGGAGGTAATCTTTTGGGTAAGTTATTGTTTGGTGGAGGTAATCTTTTGGGTAAGTTATTGTTTGGTGGAGGTAATCTTTTGGGTAAGTTATTGTTTGGAAGAGGTAATCTTTTGGGTAAGTTACTGTTGTTGGAGGTAATCTTTAGGGTAAGTTACTTTTGGGGGAGGTACTTTTGTGTGTGGGTAAGGTTATGTTGTCGGGGGTATGCGTTTGGGTAAGTGATTGCTGTTGAGGTTATTAAGTTTTTGAGTAAGTTATCGTTTGTGGAAGTGTAGTCTATATTACTAAAAAAAAGTCCCAAGACAAACTCATCCTTCCCCCACCCACAAAATATCCACGACATATCGGCCAGCCAAAAGTCTCACAAAAAATGGTTCTTGACAAAAAAAAAGTCATCAAACAAACAAACCCCCGACATACGGGCATATACATAGCATTCGATAAATCAGCTACGCTACCTGATTAGTTGGTCCACATAAACCATGTTCTCTATAATAGGAGCCAGTATGGCTCTTGAAGATATAGCTTCTAAAAACACCCGATATTTAAACAGGGTTTAAGTATGTCATAGGAGTTTGATACTGGACTTGCCTATTGTCAGGGGTTCTTGTTAGAAAAAGTCCTTTTGACGGTGGCTTTTTTTATCGCATATTAACGCGAACCTTTTTGTCGGCGCCTAAACGACAGGAACTGTTATGTCTCGTGCCTACATGATAGGAGCCTATTTGTCTGACGCGGCATTAGCCTAAGTGTCTAATCGTCGCGGTCTTAAAGCCGATTTTCTTTTGTCGTGTCCTTTTTGTCCTAAACCATTTTGATACGGTCGATGGGCCTTTTGTAACGGCCCATTTGGACGCTTCCCCTTCATGAGCAGATACATTTTTAAAAGAACCAAGTACATGTTTTCTCCTTTTATTTTCTTATTCAATTTCCTTTTTTTCCCATTTGTGTGTATGACTTTAGCCCTGGCCAATATGCCGCCTACTACAAAAGACCTTGAGTAAAAAAAAACAACATTTGTCGCTATATGAACGCTCGCCTTTCTGTTTTTGTTTATTCTTCTGTTTCTTTCTATTTGCCTGCCGTAGCACGCGCACCTGATTCAACCCACCAACTCCCCATATCCTTCACCAAACGTCCTCCACTTTACCTCACAAATAAAACGCCAAAGCCTACTTAATCCTTACAATGGAACCCCCCCGAGCTGTACTTGAAATACATAGCGGTTGTTATCAAATCTATACGGACGTCTGTTGTAGTCAATCCATATCAAGAATCCACATATCGACCGCCTCAGTACACCAGCTCTATACCTTACGGCTGCAGGGTTACATTTCTATTTGCTCTAACAGTGGTTCTAAAATACTACATTTACTTACCCAAGTATGTTGATTGTTCTATCAGAGTTTCTTCAGGCATCTTTTCCGGAAAGTCTACCCCCCCCCCCCCCGAAGACATGAAATTTATATAGAAAACATATACTTTTACTAGTGTCCGCCCCCGCCTCCCCGGAAGTTTTAGTCCGCCCCCTCCCCCTCCCCTAAAATATCAAGTGCCTCACGGAGAAAAAAAAGGCTGAAAGAAATACTTTGTTTTGTTTCCCAGCTAAGTAGAGTGGCCTTTTTCTATCAGCATCGTTGCTAGGTCTAGCTGAGTTTTCTAACATAACAGGGTTAAGTTTGTCATATCAGTAAATAAAAAAATACACAACATCAGTGAGAAAAAAACGCGCACGAAAAACTTAAGGTATGCAACTTATTTCCTAAAAAAGAAGTGTTATATATGCATAGACGCTCCACGCTGATTACATCGGATAATTAGCTACTGTTACCAAACGTAGTCTAATTTTGTTACTCTCAGTGTGCTACATCTAAATTTCACAAGAAAACAAAATTTTGACTCTTTACTATGCCTAGCTTATACATTATTCTTTTCGCTTGCTAAGTGCAAATGTCTTTTCCTACAAATGGATGGATGACAACACCCAGTGTTTCTTTCAGACTTTTTTCGCGGGGGGGGGGGGGGGGGCTAAATTTTTTTAGAGGGGTGGGGGCGGAATAAATTTTCCGACGGGCGGGGGGGGGGGGGGGGCGGCGGTCACTGGTAAAGTATATATTTTCTGTATAAATTCCATTTCGCTCGGGGAGGAAGACTTTCTTGGGGGGGGGGGGGGGGGGGCTGGAAGAAACTCTGACAACACCAAGCGTGTTATTTCATAAGTAGATTCCATGTAGCCTAGTCTACATATTTCACTTTTTGAAGACTTGCTATCTCGTCAGTTTATTCAATTCGAACTCGCCGATACAATGCTGATGTCATGTACGGAAAAGGATAGATAACACACACATGGCCATAAAAGCTAACGTGTTTGACAAACAGAAAGAAAGGTTGTAAATATTCTTCACTTAGCAACACACACACTTAGCCGGGAACCGCTGTTTCATTGTTATATTGACTTATAACTATCTGCCAAATCTGGACAGCTGTATTATGTTCTAGATCTAGAATCTACCCGCGTTACTGCTTTTAAAAAGTTGGAGCGAGCGAGTGCTTGAATAACATTTTTGTTATACAATCTAGATTCTGTGTGGGGATGTAGACAAACTGCAGTGGACTCGTATTCATTGTTATTGTTGTTCATTAAATCCATGGATAGACTAGATCTAGAACCTAGATCTATAATTAATAATTATATATAATAACTTAATAAGTCTGACGAACACATCGTGTTTATTCATGGCCGACTGTTTTTCTTCTGTTTATTCAACTGTTTCAATTCATTAAGATATAGATCTTGTAATTAAATATTTATAAAGTATAGGACAAAGCTAGATTTCTAGATCTACCCATTTTTTACTTTATCAACAAAGCATCGGATTTTTTTGTGTGTGGAATTGTATGGTTTTTAAATTTTACAAACAATCGGGATTTAGTATAATCATAAAAGTAATAATTATTAATTAGTATTAGGCCTATTGTATTAATATTATAATTGATATAATTGGCTTGTTGGTTTAGATGTATTACATTATTATTAAATTAATATTATTAATTATTATTAACAAAATAGGTACTGCCTTAAACTTTAAAGGGCACGCGCAGAGGGTTGTTATTTTAATTGATTATTTGCAAATTTAGATTTGATACCCAACCCACAGTATTGTATGCAGCTATTGTTTTCCTGTCCTCGGTAATTTGAGAATGTCCTATGTGTTGTCTTGGCTGAAGCAACTGCCGGTAACCTTACCAAGGGCAGTAATCACGGAGTTATCGTTATTGTTTTTATATTTAATGTATTTCTATATTCTAAAGGCAGTTATCTAATTTAAATAAAATACGAAAAAAAATTTGTAGGCTCATTGTGTCAATGATAATCAACTATTAAAATTGTATAAATATTTGAATTAAAAGTACTAAGCTTCTCTAAATAAACAGCTTGGTCAAAATGAATCACACTATGCATGATTGTGTTTAAATAACTTTTCTATCATAATCATAATAATTCAAAAATAAATTATAATATTTAATATTATTTATGCATAAATACTATTAGACTACATAGTAAATAAACAAAGTTCATGCATGAATATATTTATTGCCAAAATGAAAAGAACAGTTAAATAACAGATACCTGTCTGTTATAATTATTCTTCAAATGTAAATTAATGAGAAGTAAAAAATCAACTTGTACAAGATGTCTACCAAAGGCTCTGCAGCATCAAAACTACAGACAGCATCTTTAAAAGCCACAAAGATGTCTGTCTTTAATATAGCCAGTAAGACATTTGTTATTTTAAGCTTCATTTATTCAGTAACTAAAAAAAAGTATATATATTCTGAGGCCAACATATAATCACTGTAAGATTAAGAGATGAGATCAAGCAACAACAAATCAGGGAGTCCTACTTTTTTTAATTGCTTTTGTAGACAACCATTTTTAAATTTATTTTTTTCACAGATCGACTGAAGAAAAAAAGGGATGGAACTCCAGATAAATCAACCACGCCCACACAAGATTCAGATGACAGATTGACACCAGCTAAAAATGTCATCTGGAATGAAGAAATTGAGAAACTCCAGATTAAACAGGATGAGCTTATCAAGGTATTTAAATTTATTTAAATTTTTAAAACCTTTTTTCCAAAAACACTTTTTCAATAACATTTGTTTAAATTGCTGATTGTTTTATTTTAAGGATGTATACATTTTAGCGTCTGCTACTAAAAAAGCTTCTTCTTTGACTGTATCAAAGTTTTGTACCAGTATTCTTTAAGTTACTGTCTTGATATATTTGACATGGTTATCCCAAAACTTGTCTACTCTTAAGTTGCGACCACCACACCCTCCACCAGAGGAGAGAAAAATGGTGACCAGAAAAGTTCCTGTGAAAAAAGTGAAAATAGTTCCAGAGGAAGCTAAACCGTAAGTAGCAGAAGTTATTTATTTTAAAAACCTGGACAGTTTTCAAGGGAGATCACCGTAAGACAATTTTTTTTCTGATTTTATAACTTATTTAGTTATTTTGTACTTAGATGTGCTGATGGCCCAAAAACTTTGCAATAACCTTGTACTGTGGACTGTCAGCTCCTCCCTCTATAGACAGACAGCTCCTCCCACTGTCTACAGACAGCTCCTCCCACTTTTGTATCATCAGCTGATCACACTATAGACCAACAACTCCTCCCACTGTAGACAAGCAGCTCCTGTGACACATGTGTACAAACAACTCCTCCCACTGTGTACAAACAACTCCTACCACTGTGTACAAACAGCTCCTCCCACTGTGTACAAACAGCTCCTACCACTGTGTACAAAAAACTCCTACCACTGTGTACAAACAGCTCCTACCACTGTGTACAAACAACTCCTCCCACTGTGTACAAACAGCTCCTACCACTGTGTACAAACAGCTCCTCCCACTGTGTACAAACAGCTCCTCCCACTGTGTACAAACAGCTCCTCCCACTGTGTACAAACAACTCCTCCCACTGTGTACAAACAGCTCCTCCCACTGTGTACAAACAGCTCCTCCCACTGTGTACAAACAACTCCTACCACTGTGAACAGATAGCTCATCCTTAATATTTTTCCATACCATTAATATAAAATTATGTTGTGTATTCATGTCCACAATCAGACATTTTAAACTAAAAATTATTTAGATTTCTTAATAGATTTAAACATTAATGAATAAGAGGCTGCCGAAAGAATTATTATGTCTACAACTAATAATTTATATAATTTGATAGTTAATGAATGAAAACAACAGTTGACCATTTTGTTTATTTTAAACTCTACCAGTGCTACTCCGCCCAAGCCAAAATCTCCCAGTGGACATAACAGACCCATCAGCCCTGCTGATTACCTAGGTAAGATGCTTTCACTGTTTTAATACACTATAGCTTTGTGAATATATTATCAATGAAAATTACAATTTTTTTCCCCACAAAACATGGTTTTTACTTGTAGGGTATGCAGTTCTCATTAAACATGGTTTTTCTTGTGGCGGGTCCTCATTAAAACATTTTACTTGTAACATATGCAGTTCTTCATTAAACATGGTTTTTACTTGTAACATATGCAGTTCTTCATGAAACATGGTTTTTACTTGTGGTGGGTCCTCGTTAAACATGGTTTTTACTTGTAACATATGCAGTTCTTCATTAAACGTGGTTTTTACTTGTAACATATGCAGTTCTTCATTAAACATAGTTTTTACTTGTAACATATGCAGGCCCTCATTAAACATGGTTTTTACTTATGGCAAAGGTAGGTCATCAATAAATATGGTTTTTACATGTAACGTATGCAGTTCTATATTAAACATGGTTTTTACTTGTAGCATATGCAGGTCTTCAATAAATATGGTTTTTACTTGTAGGGTATGCGGTCCTCATTAAACATGGTTTTTACTAGTAATGAATGCAGTTCCTCATTAAACATGGTTTTTACTTGTAACGTATGCAGTTCTTCATTAAACATGGTTTTTATTTGCGGCATATGCAGGCCCTCATTAAACATGGTTTTTACTTATGGCATATGTAGGTACTCAATAAATATGGTTTTTACTTGTAGGGTATGCAGGTCCTCAATAAATATGGTTTTTACTTGTAGGGTATGCAGGTCCTTAATAAATATGGTCTTTACTTGCAGGGTATGCAGGTCCTCATTAAACATGGTTTTTACTAGTAATGAATGCAGTTCCTCAATAAATATGGTTTTTACTTACAGGGTATGCAGGCCCTCGTTATGATGAAAAAGGTAACGTCATCAATCACAGCCTTTTGGGGACGTATGAAGAATATCATCGCGAGGCAGTCAGAAGGGGAGATTTACTTGATGTAAGTTGACACTAAATGGGAATGTTTCTGTTTCCTTGGTAAAAAAGTTCCCTTTCAGAGCCATATTGCAGATGAAGTAGAGTTCATGTTTTTTAGCCTCGCCAAATGGAAATGGCTGTGGTTAGCTTTATAAAAAGTCACCAAACTTTACCTGACAACAAATACACATCAGAGTGGACTCTGCAAATTCCTATGGCTTCTTTCTCTTGTTTTCTTGATACTATTGCTGGCATGTAATTTTAACTGTAAAAAAATAATGATCTTAATTTCTTGAATGTGTAGGTAATTTCTTTTTCCATTCACATTTCCTGTACAAAACACTGCTTAAATAAAAGGCAAATTTTTAAAATTTAAGAAATTTATAAAATATAGATAGAAAATTGCAAGCAATGATGTTTAATTTCAATATACTATAGATCACCTGTACTTTTTAGCCATTATTGTTTTGTTTATGGGATTTGAAAAAAAAATACATTTTTTCTCAAATGTTTTTTGTTTATGCCACTGAAATTAGATAGAATTTTGAATTTAGTGTATCTGAAACAATTACAGATTAACAGCTAGGTCAGTATATATTTTGAAAATTTATTTTGTTCTGCTGGGTTAAGAAAACAAAACAGTTATTTGATTAGTTTTAAAATTATTTTCTTTATTTATCTGTTTGAAATTGTTACTTTTGTATTTATTTATGAGTTTATTTTCATTTAAGTGTTAAATTTATAATGTTAAAGCAGTTTATTTTAACTAAAAGTTTTCAATATTTAAAAGAAAAAAATTGTAATAACCATAGAATTTAAATATTTTAGAAATTAAAACCTGTAGCTTTTGAAATTTTAGTTGGAGTTGTTTCTTTATGGTAAATTCTTTTGCAATACTAATGCTTATAACAAAGAACAAAAAGTAGCTTTTAATATTTAACTATTAACTAGTTTTATAATTGTTGTCTAGATAATGCCTGTTCCAAAAGAAACAGACAGAAGACTGGATACACCATCTGTCAAGTATGAAAAGAAGAAAAAAACTGTAAAGCTGACTCATGATGAAAACAATGCCATCAATAATTGGAACCAGAAAATGAACGAAAGAAAACTACAACAGATTCACATCTCAAGTATGACATACCCTAACAAATAAAAAAAAATTGCATTAAAAACCCTTAATTCAGTTTACACATTTGAAAGTAGCTTATAGGTAATTTACATAAAAGAGCTGAACTACATGACGGCTAACTTCAGCTAACATGTAAAAAATAAATGAGAAAAATTCAGTTAGCCTGCCACCAGGAGATGTAACACTAATAAAAGCTTCCCATTTATTCTGTTTCACATTTTATTGTCATACCTTCAGTTTTGTTGGCCTATTTTCCTTTACCAAAATACTCCAAGTCATGGCTCCGATAACCCATAAGTCTCGAGTTTGAATCCTGGTTCATGTCAATAGACCGTCCCTGACTCCACCCAACTCTGATGGGTACCTGACTTACGTTAGGGAAAGTAAAGGCGGCTGGGCTTAGTGCTGACCACATTATCTCTTCATATGCCGAAGGTCACAGAAACAAGTGAACTCTACTTCACTTGCCCCATAAACCGTCAGGTTTGAAAGGAAACTTTACTTTACTTACTATGGCTCTGATACTAAACCAAAATTCCATGTAATGTGAAGAACACCCAGGTCATAAAGTGTTTATTTTTGTCGAGAGCTGCTCCAGAAACCAGTAGAAGATTTGGCCATGAACCAGGCAGACAACTACAGGGCCATTCAAGAGCAGAGGTACCTCATAGACAGGACCCTCCCTAAGGTGGATTATGGCAAAGGATGTAAGCTACTGCTCTAGTTGTTTGGTTTGATTTGTTAGTTCTTTATTCAACTTATGTTGAATAGCTGTGTAGTAGATTTTTATCACCTAATTATCACCTTAAAGTTAGGATTAAACTTTAGCATTTAAGAAATCAATTTCAGTGGTACTGACTAGCTATACAAGTATGATTTTCTACAGAGTAAACCCTTACAGCCAACAATAAAGCTCAGGTTTTGTCAACACTAAATGTCGTGAAATACAGTCAGCACTTATAATTCAACATTTAAAAAATGAAACACTTGTAATGAATTGAAAGGTTGAATTTACTTGTTATTTATGAACACATATCACTTTTAGTTGTTGTAGTATATCCTAACCCAACTATCAATCATATCAGTAACAATTTATTTTCAGATCGAATTGGAAGTGAATTCTGGAATCAACAAAGACTGTTGGGTGATGAAAATAATGGCATTCAGTAAGTCTTTATCCAAGTAAAATAACAACTTAAATATATTAGTAATTTAATTATGTTATATTTTTAACAACATTTAAGACTTAAACAAAATTGCCCAAACTTTATGTTTTCAAATTTTAAAGTGTTCAGAACTAAAGTTGATTTAATGAGAAAAGGGTTATGCTTTTCTTGATATGTAGATTTATTTACAATATTTGTCTCAACCCTCTAGTGCCAATCACATTTTTTTTAAAGCAACATCTATTAACAATTAGAAAACAATGATAAGCACTTTCATTTACTTATATTGATATTATTTTTATTTCAGCATGTCTTTAACTCAAGCTCAAAGAGGCTACCCACCCCCAGTGGAACATGTGGGTCTATCACAGCTAGGGAAGGCAGAGAAAGGTAAGTGATACAACATCTTGATTATGTCAACAGGGCAAGTATATCTGGTGTTGGGGTGACACGAAATTATAAACAGTTATTTGAAAAATAATGGAAAAATTAGCAATGTTATCGAAACAAAAAAAAGCTATTATCCATATCAAATTAACTAATGCTGATTCTAATCAACAACATATAGAGAAATAAAATAGAAAAAATTCAGAATTTAAAAATATTTAATTGAACTGACATTATCATCTGTACCTTGACACTGAATATCTTGCTACTGAGATTTTGTTGTATTATAATTGAAGATAAGAATCTATGGTCAACATTTAAACAATATAAAAGTAAAAAATTAATTTAAAAAAAAAAACAAAAAAACTGACAGTATAAAACTGACTACTGATAAAAGCAGGCATCAAACATAAAAACTTGAATTAAAAATAACAACCACTCACGTTTTTGCCTTCCACTGTACAGGTTGTGAGTGGCTTGGAAAGAAAAATTCCCATGTGAACTATCCCTGGCACAAGTCAGAGTTTCTCAACCAGAGACTCCAGCAGTTGCAGCCTTACATCCAGGAGCTTGACCCTTGGAAACCTGTATGTGTTTTTAATTAACATTTACCTCTTAGCTAAGGTATTAAAAGTTTATACATCATTAGGTACAGGGGGACACCACCTGGAATGTAGATGATACCAAATATTATATCATATATGTAGTAATTGGTATAGAAGGGTGACACACTGGGTTACTGCACTGCATGTATCACCCAACCCAGTGACCCTATTGTTTATTATACTTACACTCCGGTCTAAATGTGATAGATAGTAAAACTCAGTTCCTACCAGCTAAGTTATATACTGTTAAGCCAGCAACGTCCTTAGTCTAAGATACTAAGCAGATCAGTGGGGTAAAAACTCTAACTGGCTTAGAAGATATCTGTGTCATGGTTCACACAGTGCAGCATACTTTTAACACCTATTCCATGATGAGCATGTAAACAAACTAAATTACATCATGACAGTTTAGAGAGTATTTCAATCTTGCAAAACCTTGAGTATAATAGCTAGTACAAAATATTTTTTCTCCAAAACAGATATGCCTTTCAGATAACTACTTGTCATTATAGACTGTTGTCGTTATTAAATATATTTTTAAAATGATGTACAGGAGTTTGAATACCTGCAAATAGTGGGCAGCAACAAGCCGTATGAAAAGTCTATGGAGGAAGAGAAGTCTGAACAAGACTCCAGTGAAACTGACACATTTTTAGAAAGCTCAAAGCAAGAAACAGAAGGAGACAGTGATAAAAATCAGGAAAGGTTAATCAATTTTAAAAATAAAATAACAAAAAAGTTAATATTAATTTTATTAATCTAGAAGATTTTTAAAATTGTACAATCTATCTAATTTTAAAAGTAAAATGCTTTATTTTTCAAAAAAGTAGTCTTAACTACAAATGTAATAATGATCTAAACTAAAGTAAACAACAAATTATTTGCAGTATGGAAGATAACTCTTCTGGTCAAGATGAAAGTTTGCAAACAGTTTTTGGCCCTTCTCTTTTGTTTGCTGGTCAGCCTGCAAGGTGGATTGGAGACAGTAGCTCATTGAAGAATAAAGTAAGAATTATATCAATTTATACATTTAAATATAAAAAAAATACAAAAACAGAAGTATTTTTGTAACTATTTAAAATTTTTTTATTTAGATGTCATTGGTATTTTTAAAAATATTGATATATAATTTTTTAAATATCTCTATTAATATAAATTAACTATAGCATAACTGTACTTTTCCACATAATAAGGCCATTTTAAATAAACAACAAGTTAATATTTCTTGATTACAAAAGCATTTATTGTCTTAGTTCAAATATGTGATAACTATCACTTGGATTCTACAATTATGAAAAATTAAAACTCGTCTTTTTTTTCATCTTCTAGACAGCCATTGAAGCCAGGGTAACCTTTGAAGGCTTCACATGTGACAGGGTGACTTCCCTTCTGGAGCTCCACAATAATGGAACCACTGTCATTTACTATGACTGGAAGGTTTGTTTCACCAGTTTTGATCCAACCCAGCAACATTCATTGTTTTGTATTTCTTTTAATTTGTATGCTGTGTGACTTTCACAAAAATAATTTAAAGTGATTATTTCTCCCTTTAAAATATTTATTTCCGTAAATAGACCTAATTTGATTTTCATATTACATTTTCATTTTTAATTTTTTAAATAGAAAGTAGGGAAAGAGAACCCATTTGCTTTTGTTCAAAATGAAGTTCAAAGGTTTTACTTCAACACTGCTTCAGGTATGTTGATGAACAATTTTAAAAAGTTAAAAATCTTAATTCTTTACTTGTATAAAACTTATAAATGGCCTGTTGAGATTTATCTCCTAAAGTTTATGCAGTAGGCTATCTATGAAGCTTTTATATGTAAGTTAATGTTTGGGTTTAACAATATCTGTTTTTTTAATAATATAAATTACAACATTCAAGTAATTGTAATATTAATAAAAAATAATTCTGCAGGTGTAATATTACCTGGGGAATCTTTTAAATTCCCATTTGTTTTCAAGTCGCCTACTCCAGGGGTTTATACAGAACAATGGAAATTTGGTATTTGTTTTATTCTTCAGAGTTAAATATTTATGCTTTAAAATTTTAGAAGAATAGGATTAGTAAAAATGAGATAATAATTTAAATTAAATCTATGTAAATATATTAAAAAAGGAAATATTAGAATTTTTTTTTACAAAAAATGCTCAAATTGGTATTTGTAATTGAATACTTAATGGCCAACTTTTTTAGAAACTCGTCCATCTTTATGTGGAGGGGCAGCATTGTTGGTTACCCTACGTGGTGTTGCTATACAAGAAGACAAGTATAAGGAGCAAAGGGAAAAATTAGAAGTACAGAATTATTTAATGTTACTAATTAATTATAAATAACTTGATTGAATAATAATTTAATAAATATTTTAAATTTATTGTTTCGAGATTACATTTTTTTACTTATATTTTTTAATGTTGAGGCAAAACATTTATGATGCTAAGACTTGAATTTTCTGAAATTTAGAAAGAATTGCTTGAAAGACAAGCCAATGAGGCAGTCAAGCGTATCCTGTATGAGTTAGTGAATGGCATCAGAACTCCAGAAAGGTCACGGTCTCCTGTTGATGCCTACATTACTGAGGAGGAAATATTCAGCCGCAACAACCCAGCAGTAAGGAATTTTATAAAGAAAATAATTAAATGAAAAATAAAAAAATAAAAAGTGTTTAAATTCTTTAGGAAACAAATATTATGTTTAAATTTAAATAGATCCTCAATAGAATAAACGATAAGTTACATTAAAAACAGAAAAACACATCAAATTAAAGAACACTGAAGCAAATTGTGTCAACATTTTATTAATTTACAACTTTATAGTTATTTAGTATTTATAATTTGTAATGAGAACCCTTTTTGAACCACTAAATTGATTACATAATCTAAAGAATAATCACATTTACTTTACCAGTTGCAATACTCTCACGAGCTTGTTTCACAACTGAAAGATATTTATAGCCAGCTGTTTGATGAAGAGCTCCGTGCTGAAAATGTTTGGAGTTTAAGCATAGCAGATCTACAAGAGGTTTGTTTTTTCTGACTGCTTAAAAATGTGTGGGGATACACATTTGTTTTTTTGTAAAACATAAAGACCTGTAAAATATGATTATCTTGATAATCGAAGTTTTTTTTTAATCCATTAAAATAATTATTCCTCTTTTAAAAAAAAAATTTAATTAAAGATTACCCATAATTTTTCGTATGACCCAAAAAGTTATTAAAAACAAAGTATTCCACTGCTAAAAATAAAAATTCTTTATAGATTAAGCATAATTTCATATGGCCCAACTAGTGATTAAAAACTGGGACTTCAACTCACATCTCATATACTTTGTGAGTAAAGCAGAATTTTGAACAAGAAACATAACTCAAAGCATATGAGTTATTGTTCTTTCCTATACTTTGTTAAACCAAATGCGTAGGCCTACAACATGTTTCATTAATACAGTTTATAGGTTCTAATGGACAATTTTCCTCCCCAGAGTGTTATGGAATTAGAGGATGATGAGAAAAGAGAGAATTTATTGCAGCAGATGAACTTAATCGTTGGAAAATTAACTTACATTCCAGCAAAGCCGCTCCCTCAACAGACCTACGGCATAGGGTATAAAAAATATTTTAAAGTAGGGCCTATAAAAAAATTTAGAAGATTAAGAAACATAGATAAACGAAGGCCTACATTAATGTAATGTTTTCAGATATCGGATTCTCCAGGAAGCTATAGATAAAATAGTTAAAGAGTCTTCACATTTGAGACAAACCCTGGGACTCCCAGGTAGAGAGGATGACACAGGCAAAGATGGAAGTAAGAAGACTCGTTTAACTTTCATATTTTACACTCTGTGCTGTAAAAATGTATCTGGTTACTTTAACTGCGAAGATAAAATCAATTAAGTGAAGCTAATTGCAAAAGTTTGAATGTGCGTTGTTGTTTGGCACTGAATTCACTTTTTAAAAATGCATGATGCCAACTAAATGCTTAACAGTGTTCAATTTTCTCTACTCTGTTTTGAATAATTATTTACACTGTACACTTGAATAATTAAAAATCATTTATTGTTAAAATAAAATAAACTATTGACGTAAGAACTTTACAGTTTATAACATATTTTAAAATATTGTTCATAAATATGCTGTATTTCTGCGAGTAGTTCAAACACCAAGTGGAGCTAATCCAGATCATTTACATGAAGATAATAATCCACCTCCACCACCTGCTGGTAGGATCTGTAGAACAGGCTAGCTAGAGATAACTCTAAACTTCCTTTAAAAAAAAGTAGCTCTCCTTAATCAAAAGTAGAAAATCAAATATCCTTAATATTATCCCAAAACTAACCCAACCTAAATCAGAATTTCATGAAATATTCTTAGAATTTATTTCTTTCCTGCTTTTTTTTCTATCTCGTCTGCTAATAACATTTTCCTCCAAAATTTCCTGCTATAATCTATCAACTATCCAAAATTTTATCCTGTGTGTATTGCTACTTCAGTTGGAATTGCTTAAAAATAGCAACATTTATTACTTTATAAAGGTTTTACATAGTAAAAGTATATGTATTAAAACATCTTTATTCAAAGTTTATTTAAAAAAAAATAATTTCGTTAACCACATTAATAATTTAAGTTGACTCAAATACACCTATATTTCTTCAAAGTATTAAGATCTATATTTCATTAGCAGATTTATATAATTTCAAAACTTTACTTAAATAAAACAATAGGTTACTTATAGCTTAACAGTATTGTATATGTAATCCATTCTTTTCCTTTTATAGAATTTATTGTTCAGTTTTCTTTAGTGAAACAGTACTATGTAAAACAACTTGAGTAAATGCTTATAACATAACTAAGCCAATCTTTCAATTTTCTTAACATTTTAAAAACAGAACGTCTGAGAAAGAGTGAGTTCACTTCTTTCATGTTTTTTAAATGTTTATTAACACTTGAGCACAAAATACAACAACCAGAACTGAAGCTGCTTTAATACTGGTGTTGTATTTTATCAACATTTATTATATTTTTGTCTCACGTATGGTTTTATAAAACACTGCACTTGCTAAAACAGGCGGAAACTATTTCTTAAAGAGTAGTGTTGTAAATAAAATACATTATTATAATTTGTATAAAACACATGTTAATCAGTAATTATTATCAATGGATTTAATAGTTATGTGAATTTAAAAATCTACTAATTTTCATTTAAATATTTTTTTAATGTAATTTATGTAGTCCACTTTTTTGGTTTGTATTTCTATTTATTTTTCAGTATATTTGCCAAATATTTTTCCTTTAATTATTTGCAACCTTTAGTTAAAATATAACACTGCTTTCTATTAAGCTACCAATGTTTGTATTTTATCCACTATTCAGCATTATCCAATATTTAGCATCAGCAATATTAAGCATTCCATTTTTCTTCGCTATAATTACTTAATTAAAAGATTGTTTTTTAGAATTATAAACTAGGCCTACTGTTGTTTATGTTCTTAAATCCCATATAATATTCTTGGTAAAATAATATATAATTACTGTAATGTCCTCGCATGATTATATGAAACGAGAATAAACTTTTAACACTTGGTTGCCAGATGATGGTCGTAAAAAGGGTTCTAGCAAGGCCTCACAAGGTAAAGCAGCAGGAAAAGATGTGAAAACTTCTAAAACACCTGTAAGTCAACATTTTGTAAAAAAGGGACCACAGACAAATAACTTAACGTTTAATTTAATAATTTAGGGGTTTATACCCCTTCCCCTAAACCTGCAATGCCTACATCATTGTTAGTATGGTTTTCCATAGCCATGTTTCAACATCCTACCATGCTTCTCATAACAGTGTGAAATAATAGCATGAAAAATTTGAAGTCATTTTTGTTTGACATGGCATTTCAAATTCTGTCCTGGTTAAGTGCTCAATGAAAGTTCAATCCTGGACCTGAGTCCTTAGAACATATCTGAATCTACCCAACTTTAATGGGTACCTGGCTGTTCAAAAGCATACCTCTAAATAATAAAAATACCAAAGAAAAAATATGAAAATTAACTCTAAGAATCTTGTCCTCAGACTGGGAAAACTGACCCTAAAGGTAAAACCCCACCATCACCTGCACCACCTGGAAAGAAAGCTCAAACACCTGTTAAAGTAACCCCACCAGCACAAGCCCCACCTCAGACACCTCAAGCAGTACCGGGGACGCCCCCTGGTGGAAACCTTGACCCCATTCCTGCCAATGGAACACCTGCTGTTGCAGAGTTATCTCCAGTAGAGAAACTGTATAAAGAAATTTTTGCTTCCCAGGTAAATCTTTCCATTTCTTAAAGATTTTAAAAATATTTTTTGGTATTTTATCACAGTTTTTATCAGTTTCCCATAAAACTGTCTTTAAGGCAATTTTTGAGGACTTTTTCAGGGATATTATATTATATAAATTAATGTAAAATTAGTTTTGAAGAATGATCAAATTAAATTTGGTGAAACATTTAAGAAAATAATATATTTAATGAAAAAATAAATAAAAAACAAAGGTAATTATAGAGCCAAAGCCTAATGTTATACTTTTGTAAAAACTTTTAAAAGCTGGCATGTAATCCTTAATATCAATTTTTTGTGTGAAAATATCAAATTTTTCATTCTTTACCAATACTACTCATTCCAAATTCTTCAAAATTTAAAAAACAATTAAATAAAAATAAAACCAACTGAAATATAAAGTTTTCTATATTTGCTTTTGAGTATAGAACTAAATAATTCATGTAAATCATCACTGTAGTGCATGAAATATCTTTTTTCTCACATAAAACTTGTAGGTTTACAACATACTAGGAGATACGCTAGACAGGATGGATGTGATGTTGAAAGCTTTTAGAGAAGTCAACCAGGAAGAGCTTGAGTCCTACAGTAAACACCTCTATGCCCACTAAACACAAAACTTACTGAGGCTATCAAGATTTTTATGAAGTTACTGTATACAAGATTTATAAAAACTTTTTTTTTTCAGTTGGTGTAAATTACCTATTGTAAGACAAATATTAAATGCATAGGTTTTAGTTTTTGAAAGACATTTTATCAGTGACATTGAATGTAATTTTTGCTTATCCAATTTTATCTGTAAAAAAATAAATTATCTTATTCAATTATGTTTCTTTCTTTGACTATTAATCATTAACAATCCTAAGGAATCCATCATGGGAAGATTTTTGGGCTTTCGGAGCAGTACCCAATATTATCTCTCACAATGCCAAGATATTACTATTATTTAACTTCAAGCTTTAAGGGTTTGACAGATTTGTTAATTTGACTGTAAATAAGTTGACAATGTGAATAATGGAACAGATATTTGGACCATTCAACAAAAACAGCAGTATGGAAAAAAAAACCCAAGAAAATAAATGGTGACATTTTTATTTTATGTTTCAGACTAAATCTATTATGATGACAAAAGACACACAAATAACAAACATTTTAACAGTAAATCATATTGAGAAAAATGTATCATGAATTTGTACAGTGTCATTTTAAATACATGTTTAAATTTAAGGAGGAAAAAAAAACATGAATGAGCTAAGTATGGTGATCATCAAATATGAAGAACAGAATGCAGATAAATGTACTTACAAAAATAAAACACTTAAAGCAAAACAAAACAATTCCCAATAGTGATTTTAGATTAAATAGTCTAAATACCATCGCAGCATAAAATTTACTTTGCTATAATGATAAATGTTAGGCATTTTAAAATGTAACAGTGATTCCCAAAGTGCAGTACATTTATAGTATTTTTTATTTTATTTATAAAATATATTCAGTCCAATGACTTGAAAAAGTAAATGAAATTGCTAAAATGACCTAATTTAAGTCATGGGAACAGCTACACCAGGGAACCACTGTTAGGATAAATGTACATATAAATGTTCATAAAAACAAAAAAAATGACCTTATAGAAGAAACAATGATAAATAAATGTTTTAGATCAGGTTATTCACAAATGTATAAAATATAGTTGCCACATTAGAACAGTGATGATAGTAGAAGATGGGTATTTCAAGAATAGAAAAAATTACTGTGTAGAAAATGTAACAGATTTTGGATTGCTATTTATATATTTAATGTAAAGAAAGATGATTTAAAAAATTTCTCAGCCCTCCCCAGTTTGACATTGATAATTAAATGTATTTTCTAGTTTATGAACAAATTTTACATCTAGGCAATACTTCCAGTAGCAGAAATGCCACTAAAATATACCACCAAGCATCTTTCTTTGTTTTGTACAATGGTTTTGTATCTCAGCTTTAGCGCAATAGACAAAAAATAATTCAGAATATGTACTTTGATGAGAGCGTAAACCAATATACAGTTGCTAAAACATAATCAACATTATAGACAGTTTAAAAAAAAAAGCTAAGCTTAATAAGTTGAAAGTGAGGAAGATATTTGTTTTGAAAAAATTTTGAATTGTGTCTTAACCCTTGTTCTGGCAAATTACTCAACCATGGGGCATCCAAATGAGCCAGGATAACTGTACAAGAAAGGGTTAATTAGATTTTTTTAAAAATCAACAAATCCATGTTATGATACCTAGAGGCAGTGCTTTCCAAGAAACTGCTGTTTAATAAAAACAAATTAAAACTTAATAACAGATACAACTTTCTAAGATTTAAGAAAAAAATTCCCCAGGATACGTGCCATAAGTAGAAGTTTGATCAAAATTTATAAACCCAGATTTAGCTCCCTTAAGATGCTTAAATTCAAGTTTTTTTACTTCATTATTCACACACTTTACAAGCTATTAAACACCATAAGCTGGGAAATGTAATGACTTAATACCTTATCTGTTAGCCCACCAAAAGAGTTTACATTACAAAGTTAATAAATAGCTTCAGAATAAGAACCATCAGATCTAATGAAAGATTTAAGAAAAGAAGTTAACAGAATAACAAATGCATCGGCTAAATGTTTAAAATACTGATATTTGTTTCATTAAATTTTAGTATTTAATGGCCCACTCTAAAGTTTAAAAAACTATATGTACAATGTGCTAATTCATTTCATGACAATTTTATGTAATAAAATGCCTTATTTACTTTAAACATTGGATAACTTTTAAAACTAATGTATAGAATTTCAACAGTTTGGATTCATAACATTTCTTATCAAATGAAAACACTGCATGATGAGCTTGTAGGCCCATGAGTATGTCTATTGACTGTAGAACCATTACAATGGACTGCCGTAGATAAATTCTTTCACTTCTCTGATTTCGCCAGATCAGAAGTTGTTTCAGTTACCATTAACAAATGTCAACCATGGGCGGATCCAGGGGAGGTGCAGTGGGGTGGTTACCCCCTCCCATTAAAAAAATAACAGGCGCATAGTCCAAAACAAGTTCACACTGTTTTGGATATGCTAACTAAATTTCCTACCAACAAGTATGTATATATATATATAAATATATAATTATTTATACATATAAAACCATATAAATTTGCCACTAGTACTTTATTCCAGATCCGCCCCTGAGATCAGATTCAGTTGTTAGAAGACGGCGATGTCCGTCCTGACCCCGGGACCACCCAGTCTACGGAATATTTCTTGAAGACTCTGTAGGGAGTCTTGTCGTACTGCTCAATTTCCACAACAGAGGTGTTGTTGGACCTGCTCTCTGTGGCCAGACCCATCAGCCACCTCTTGCAGTCTTCTACCTGGGCAGTGGTCACATTTCGACTAAGCCAAGGCTCTGTCCAGTTCTGCATGTTCTTATATTTTCTCTGAGTCACTTGTTTATGACACTGCAAAGATACAAAGAAAAAAAAACTATCAATAACTGTCAATGAAATTTGCAATTAATTGAAATTTCAAAACCCCGTAAAGAAAAATTACATAAGATAGCAATAAGTCTTACAGCATTTGTCCGAGCCAAACGCCCTTGCTTGTACATGACTTGGCCAGTGTTCTTGACAAACATATGGTGGTAAGAATTGTGTGGGAACTTGATGCTTGTGTTATCTACACTGTGGACACGTCTTGCTAAACCTGAAACATAACAAGAAATTTACTTTAGAACTTCATAAGAAAGGTATTAAAAATTGTTTTTGCTACCAACTTAATTGTTTTTAAGTTTACAGCTAAATTTGTCTCCATTTATAACAATCAATAAAAAATTTGTTATCACCAGAACAGCATGTTTTGCAAGAAGAATATTAAATTTATCAATTTAAGAAAAGATTAAAATTTTTACTTTTGACTTAAATTATTAACTAACTGAGAAGTATATTTTGGAGAGATAAGCCACCATGAGTATTTGTTTTAAATCCTCTAAAAGTAAAACTTTTTTTTTTTTTTGTTTTTAACAAGTGGACTGTAAATTTTTTTTCAAGTGTAAAAAAATAATAATTACCATCTGGCGAAGCACCAATTTTTTTCCTTTTACTTGAACTTTCCAAGCCCTTCTCATCATCATCCTCGTCATCACCCAAACCTCCATCGCTCTCTGCGCCTCCTCTTTTATCATCATCATCGTCATCATCATCTCCACCATTGGGTGTTCTGTTGGCCCTGGCTAAGGCTGCAGCATCATCTATATTTTCATCATCATCCTCATCCCCTCTGTCCGCAGGTTTCTCAGAGCCAGCCTCAGCAGGTGCCTTGAGTTTTGCCTCATCTCCTATTCCAAATATTTGTTTCTCTACTTTCTCTTTCAGGCTTTCTGATTTTTTTATAAACAATGAAAGCATTTTAGAAACAATAAAATTTTTTTTATTCCAAATAATTTTAATTAGAATAGGTGATTACTCTCGTGATTCGGTTTTTGAGTAGTGACATGGAGAAGCCAGCATTTATTTTAATACAAAAAAAAAAAAAAAATAAACCCCACAAAAAAACAACAACCCAACAGCAAAAAACCAAGAATTCCTCAATATCAAAAACTGAACTGTACCTTTTACTCCATTCTCTCGTTTCCTTTTATCCTTATTATCCCCTTTCTCTCCTCTCTTATTTCCCTCAGCATCTTCCTCATCTTCATCTTCCATTTCCTGTTTGATTTTATGATGCTTTTTAAAGTCATCCCAGTCAGGGTTCCTCTTTTTGTTTCTGTAGAAACAAATATTAAATATATTTCAAACGCAATACATTTTTTCTACAACTAGCATCACCTTTATGTGGGTATCTGAGATGGCTAAAGATGTTTTGTTCTCAACTGAGAAACTAAAGGTAGATGATCAATACAACTGATTGTCAGAATCACAGAGTTTATTTTACAACAGAAACATTATAGCTCTATCTTACCAATTATAATAACTGGTAACTCTTTAAAAAAAAACAGTTGATGGTATAAAGAGACTTTGGCCTACCAATAAATCACAAGTTCTTTAATTTGTTGAGTATAGTTAATCTCAATCAACATGCTCTATGTGTGGCTTAGAGTATGTGAAGAGTTATAGTGATGAGTATTTGCTTGTAAATTAGGGTCAGCTGACCAAAAGTGATGTGATAGATCAGTGGTTACCAAACTTTGAGTGGTGACCCCCTTTAACAAAAATTAAGTGACCCGCGACCCCCAAGGAATTAAAAAATCGAAATTATAAGGAAATTTATAAGGACTAAAGTAAGGTTTTCTTGTAGACTTTCTCTATACTTTCAGTCACTAGCTGAGTTAGTTCAAGTCAGAAGTTTATTAGCTGTGCCAGATAAAGCAGGTTGCGAGTCAGTTCAAATAGGGTATTGTAAGATTAAATTGTATTTTTCTGTGGCACATCAGACATCCCCCCCCCAACACACTCATAGTCACACTAACTACAAGACAAATGACATACCTGATGAGATAGATTGGTCTACTGTGGCCAACTCTATGGATGAACTCTTCATTCTTTTTGGTAGCAGAGTACTCATGTAAATAAGAGGACCAGGCACTTGTTTCTTTCACAGAGTCATTGGACTCTGGTGGAGGGTCTAGCATATCTATTTCCATTTGCGCTGTTAAGCTTCTCTGTATGGCAAGTTAAAGAAACAAGACAAATATTTTTACAAGTATATATGATAACATCCTGAGGAATTTTTTTTCTAGCTTAAAACAAATTTTACTTTATTATTTATTAATATGCACAATTTATGTATGCATGCTAAGTAATAGTATTGTGTAAGTAGAAATTGAACTGTATTAACTATTCAAATAAAATATTTAAAAATAAAATAGTGAGTTCAGTTCACTGCATCTGAATTCATATTTTAAAGAAAATGTTTTGCTAGTTGGCATGAGCATTTCTTAACTAGCAGTACATTTGGGTGACTAGTTTGAATAGATTTTTTCCTTATAGCAATTTGTGTAATACACAGCTTGTATATATTTATACCAGATGTTAAAATATTGTTTTATTTAATTCTAACATATACAAAATGTATCTGTTGTACCACTTAGAAATGGTCAATATTTGATATAAACATTGTTTTGTTAGTTCCTTTCTAAAAATTTCCATCTGCTTTTATTTTCTAATTTGCATAATATTTACATTTTTAAAAATTTGATTTGTCTCTATAAGATAATTTAAGTTTTTTTTCCTGCTTTAGTTTTAAGTTTGAATGTACTCAATCTCTGAGATAAAAAATACCTATAGCATAAGAACCAATCAGTTACTAAAATGTAATTTTTAAAAAGATATATTGAAGATATAAACATTTAATTTATTCCATGCCTCGTTCATATTCACTTGCAATTTAACTTTAAAAGCTATTCATGCCATTTCTGTGTGACTGCAACTTGTAAATCAAGCAACATTTTTGTTTTACTCAAAATTAAATAACATTTAAAGACAACTTACAATGATGAACTGGAAGGGGTTGTCATCCAGTAGAATGACCTCTGCCTGTCTAAGATAGGCCTGCTCAAGTGTGTTTCTCTGGTGTCTGGTTGCCCAGCGTCCACCGGCGCCACCTTTGTCTTTCTGTTCATCAAACAGTTTGGCCAGTCTGGAGGGCATGTCATCTATCACCAGGTGCTGGACCTGGTCAAATCAGTTGGTGATAATCAAAGCAGCAAACAGAAACAAGGCAAACTGGCTAGTTAATATAAACCTGAACGCTAAAGTAACTCATTTAAACCTGGCAGTCCAAGGGACATAAAGTAGAACTCACCAGTTTCAGTGACATCGACATATAAAGGGATAGTGTGGTCAGTTCTATTGCTCAACCTCCTTTACTTTCCCTAACATGAGTCAGGTACACATCAGAGCTGGGTAGGCTCAGGGACATCCTACATACCACCCAAGCCAGGGATCCGAACTTAAGACATATGGGTTAGCAGTCGTGCACTCTAATATCAGACGCTGCCGTCCACAAACATGAAGACAGCACACTAACAAAAAGACAAACTACAAACACAAGAAGAAAAAAAAATGGCATACTAAAACTGACAGAGGTTAACAACAAAACAAGCACTGTAAGACTGAAAAATAATAAAGACAATGAACAGTACCTGTCTAACAATATTCTGTACAACTTTGTCCATAGTAAACAACTGATATGCCTCTATGCCAAACATCTCTCTCATGGTATCTTCATACTGGCTGGACTCCATGTTACCATCTAAGACAGCTCGAATCATTTCAAGGAAGTAGGAATAATAATCTTCCACTTCAACTTCCACTGAAAAAAAAAAGACATGCAAATTTCCAAATGTACTTCTCAATAAATAAAAATATTTAAAAAAAAAAGATTACAATATTCAGCAACTAAATGTTTTCTTGTGCCCACACTGAAATTTCGACCAAGGGAAATAACCTTTTCTTAAACATACTTTTATCTCAATTATATTTTGCCAACTCACCCAGAATCAGCTATTTATTTAAAAATTTTTTTTAATTTGATTTAGTGTTAGTTAATTTTAAATGTTAATTTTCAAACAATTACAGATATCTAGCAAACTAGCTAAAGCTCAAACACTTTTTGCTCCAAATATAACATGATGATCTCACAAAACATGCTGTGGTTTATCATCCCCTTAGAATATTCAAAACAAAAACTGAAAAAATAAAAATCAAGTGAACTCACATGGTGATCGTAAACGCAGAGCTAAAGCTACTGACTCTTTTCTCTCCTTCTTTGTTATTGCCTCCTCCTGGATCAATTTTTGCGTCAAGGAATAGGCTTTTAGCAGACGAGCACACAAAATTTGATGCAAACGTAAAAATATATACCAAGTTGAATTGCAGTAAAACAATGTGTAGCGGTCCTGAAAAGGAAAAAATAAAAGTTAATATACATATGAAAATATTTTAAGAAACTCAATTTTTTTCTTATTGATAATTTAGGCCTACATGCCAGCAATTAAAGGAAGGAAGAAGTAATAATTTTGAAAGAAAAAAAAAACAAATGATTTATCAGCAAATAAAAAGTTTGAAAATGTTTAGCAAGTAGTGTTACAGGCTTAAACTTTAAACAATGGTATACAAGGACAAGCACATTATTCACTTCAATTGTTATCTAGTTACAAACAACCTATTGTAAATTGGAAACGAGTGGTTTAAATTAATGATCATCAGGTATGTTATCATTAGTCAGTCTTGGAACACCAATATAGACCAACTTTAACATTTGGCTAAGTGAAAGTTTTTACATTCTTACATTGTCATCCTCATTTTCAGTTCCAGGTTTCTCAGCTTTCTCATCATCATCATCCTCTTTCTTTCCACCTTTGCTGTTCTCTTCTGGTTCATGCTTTATTCCATTCATTTTTTTCTTTTTGTTGTCATCTTCCTCAGGAGCTGCCTTATCTTTTGCCCTTTTGCTTGTCTCTGATGTACGCTGTACATTTACTTCATCCTCGTCAATATCCATCTCTGAAACAATTACATTTGATAACATTATTTTTAAGCTTTAAATTAAAGACATAAAAGAATATCCCCTAGTATTTTAATGTTGAAAAAAGCGACAAATAGTAAAATTCCCTTTTCGAACTTGAAGGTCGATAGGGCAAGTGGAGTTCACTGTGACCATGGCATATGAAGGTCAGCACTTAGCCAGCCGTCTTTATTTTCAAGACTTTCAAGTTAGCAGTCTAGTGCGCTACTGCTAGGCCACTCTCTCCCCAAAGTGACAAATAGGCCCCCAGTAAACAATAGGTAATTTTAACAAATGCGAATATTTTACATACCCTCATTGACATCCCCATCGTCATCACTCAGTTCTCCTCTGGGTGCAAAGAATAAATCAGGAACAAAATGTTTAACAAGCTGCTTGATACGACTTTTGGCTTCTTTATCTACACCTGGTTGGGGGTTAAGAAAATACATTAATAAACAAGCTGTTCTTAAATATCTTACAGGTAATCAAGGGAAATAACAAACTTCAGTCATTAGAATAATCTGAAGGAAAATTTCACACAACAAAACTACACCTAAATATTTCCTTACACAATATTTCTTTTAACAGAATTATTATAATTTAGTTTTATAGCATTCATTAAATTTATATAAAACTTTTTCTAACCTGTCTGTCGTTTAACATGATGAATAATGAGATTGCCAGCATCTTCAATCAATGAACGATCTTCATAAACAAATGTAAGCATAGGGCCTTGTGGAGGGGTCTCTTCACTATCAGCTCTCTAATTTATAATGAACAAAAAATCAGTTTCTGTACAATATGAGAAATAGTTCAGTAGTTCAGCGAGTAAAGAGAAATGGTTTCTCTGCATGAAGTATGCTTCAAGTGTATTAGCTTCAAAATATGTTAGCAGCTATAGTACTATAATGCATTTTAAATTACGTTGAAAAGACTCATTGTTAAACAAAAAGCAATGTATAACAACATTTTATCAAGCAGCTAAAACAAAAGATTATGTGACTGAAAATAGCATCACCAAAGACCTTTGTTAGGCAGACTATATACTGTGTTGTTTGACCTTTCACCCCAGAAATCACAATGATCCATATCAGAGCTTAAATATCCTTAAAACCTGTGGTTACACTGAACCATGTAATGAAAAGTACTCAATAATTGAGAAGAGCACTCACTTCATCATATATAGTCTCAATCTGGTTCAGGAGTGATTTCCCCCTGATGGCCTTTATATCATGTTGTTTGAAGTTAGCACACTGGTGGTCAAGAGACTTGAGGTAGAATTTCTCATTCTGTTCTTTCCACAATTTGTTGAACTGTTTCTGTGCTTCTCGCCACTCTTCATCTTTTGCCTTTAACCTGCAATAAACAAAAAAGTGCTCTCTATTTACAAGTAAACAAGAAAGTAAAATAATTTTATAGTTATTGAGTTTCTATGGCATTTTATGGCTAGTTCAATAGGCAGCCAGATTTATTTTCGGTAATTTAGGCAAGGTACCCATTAGAGCTGTGGGAGGAGATCAGAAATGTCTTACATAAAATGAACTGCAATCTACAAGTTGACAAAGTCCTAATTTAAAAAAAATAAAACTTGATGCAAATTTTCTAAATACAGAGAATTTTACAAGATAAACAGCAGACTGTTTTGAATATTTTAAGGCAGTGGTTCTTAACCTGGATCGCTCAAACTCCAGGGGTTTGGTGAGTCAGTCTCAGGGGTTCTGAAGTCAAGACACACACCCGACTCATAAGATTCACGAGTGGACTTTGTCAGTGCAGACGATTTAACTATTAATAAGGGTTCAACGAATGTGCATATGAAACTGGTGGAGTTTGGTACCTTCAAAAAGGTTGAGAACCACTGTTTTAAAGAATAAATTTAATAAGAAAAATAGCTCACCTTCTTAGCACCAAAGGCACAGCCACCACGGGGTTTTTCTTCAGACCTTCAATTATATCTTGGGCTTTGTCACCATAGATTCTGTTCAAAGCAGGAGTATAATCATCATTAATTGTAAGAAAACAATAAAAAAAAAACCCATAGATTCTAATCAATACTGAAATATTGTCATCATAAATTGTATAAAAACAATACTGAACACTATTATATCTTGCACTTTGTCACCGTAGATTCTGTTCAAGCAAAAATATAGTCATTAACTTTATGAAAACAATACACAACACAAAACTATTATATCTTGTGCTTAGTCACAGCAAGTCCTACTCAATGCAGAAATATAGTCTATTTTTACTCTGCAACCTGACTACACTGTCATCTGTTCTTAAAACAGCCAAAATTTCACTATTTAAAAAAAAAAGAACTAACCTATGAATAGAATTTCTGTTAATGCAATCAGATGTGCCACCAAGGGTGTTGTCTAGTCTAAACTTTGCAGCTTCTTCTTGAGGCATTCTGTTCATCTTTTTGAGTACAGCTTCCAATGATTTGATGGTAGAGAAGTTGGTTTCAATAACATAATCAAGCTGTTTGAGAGATATAGATTCTTTTTAGTAAAATAGCTCTAAAAAAACCATGTAACAAATGGAAAAAAAAGCTTCAGTTTAAAACTCTAAAAGGGAAATCTTTTTTTTTTGTAGTTTGAGCAGACCAACCTCAAATCTTTCATCTTCACATTTGTAAATGTTTTCTTCATACTGTGTTTTACGTGATGTGACAAACGAGGAGTCTTCAGACCAAGTGGGAAATGATACCCACGTGTCATTAAGTACCTAGAAAATAACAACACAAAATAAATTGACCTAAGCATGAATTCATAAACTACTATATGGATTAATCCATTGTCAGGGTTAATAAATAGCATTTATTTTAAGCTAAAATCCAGATAATAACTTACCTCTTTACATAGAGAAGTGCGACCACTACATTTAGGGGGCACAAATTTGCTGGGAATGCCTCTGTAACTTGCTCCATATCTTTTACAGGTAGTAAAATCTGAAATTCAGAAATAAACATTGTAGTTGGGGGCATTCTAATTTTAAAAAAATAAATCTTGAGGTACATGTTAAACTTATTCTCATTTGAAAGCATGTGATAATTGGTACCAATTCTGATTTCAAATTTTAAAGCTGTAAAAATATTATTATCCATATTACAAACACAAAAAATAAAAATCAATAGATTTGTATAACTTTATAATTTTTACATTTAATTATTTTATGCTGGTCAGAAACAATAAAATAAGTTGATTAACAACAACATTTTTAAAATACAAACAAGACAAAAATAATTCGACTTCAAATGTTACTAAATTTACTTATCTTTTTGTTTTAATTGTACATTTTTTTAAACATCTTTATTTTTTTTAAAAATAGGGTGTAAAAGAGCAAAATGTGAACTACTGACCAATTTCCATAGCTAGCTCTCCACTTATCCTCTCTTTCTGAGCTGCACCATGTGGCACGGTCTCCACACCTCCTCCTTGCTCATTGACACCTAATAAATCTTTAAACTCTCTAAATAAATCAGGGAATTTTCTGGAGAAAAACAAATTATTCAAATTTTTACAATAATACTGAAACTAATTAAATTTTTTTTATACTAAGCAACATAATAAAAAACCTACAGAATTTCTGAGACTTACGATAAGAAAAAGCTGATGAGAGTAACCAGCTCCTGCTTTGTAACAATCTCATGGTTGAACAATACAATTGAGCGCAGAAAATTGTCATAAACTTCTTGGTGACGCAAAGCTTTCCGCACCTTATAAATGATATTAAAAATCAAAACTGTATTTTCTTGAAGGAATTAGTTATTTATGCAGAATAATTTTGGAGGCTTAGTAACTAACAAACACTAAAGCCTCAATTCTATTTCATTTCACAGGCTCGGCTCTAAATAAACACGTTAAAATATTTACAGTAATATAAATGTATACTGCAGTTATTACAAATTTTTAAATTTTACACAGTAGGCAACTTACCTTGTCAAAGAAAGCATACTCTGTAAGAGTTCCAGTTTTACTTGCATCAGCCAAACTGAAATCTTTGGGTACTCCTTTTTTCTGTATAAAAATAAATGTAACCAAAATCAACCCCCAAATAGCTTTGATGTAAAATATGCAAATCTAAGGTGCCAAATAGCAACAAGGGACCTAACCCAAAATCTAAACTGCATAATACTCTCCCCTTAAAGTTATAGTCATGGTACCAACCTTCACTGGGGGCTGGAAAGATGAAGCAGCCGCGGCAGTTGAAGCACTAGCTGGTCGCTTAACACCAGCTCCAGATTTGTTGGTCTGGGTTTTCCCGCTCGGATAGCCTCCAGGTTTCTTGACAGTTGAAGAGTGGTCGTTACGAACTCCAAGAGCTGAATCAGCCTAAAACAAAGATAACATTTCAGTGTTATTATTCATCAATAGTTCTCTTCAATTTATTACTATGATGCTAGTAATAACCAAAATGTTTCTTTTAAAAACATAAATAGGTCTATATACTCACAAATGAAGCAACCCCATAGTTGGAAGCTCCATTAGCATCAGGAAGAAACTGTCCAAATTCAGCTAACAAATCTTCTTGATGTTTAAACAAATTGGCAACTTGCTGGTACACCTCACTCTCTGTTAAAGGCTTGCTTGGGCCAACAGCGCCTCCTTGCTGTTAAATAACATGAATAAAGAGTTTTTAAATTTTACACAACATTTTTAAGGTAAATTTTGCAGAAAATCTGAAAAATAAATGTCTAAAATTGAATTGTTTTAAAACTAAAGAGACTTACATCTCTTGTTAACCTCTGTTCTTTTTGATAAGTGTGCAAAATCTCCAGGAATTGTTTGTAAATGTCTGGTTGTCCTTGGAAACGGTTCTGTAACAATTTTTAAATAACTATAAAAACTTGATTAAAAAATTGTTAAGTTTATGCTGACAAAAAGAAACTAGGATCTTGAAAGAACCAAATATAAAACTTTAGGAATCCTCACTTAGAGAAAATTTAAAATCAGCACACACCTTAATCTTATTAACATAATTGATTGCATGGTTAAACTCTACAGGCTGTCCTCCTTGCTGTTGTTGTTGCTGCTGTTGTTGCTGCTGCTGTTGTTGTGGCTGTTGAGGAATAGCTGGTCCTGATGGAGCAACTGGCTCAGCTTGTGGTCTTGGTGACTGGTGGTATGATCTATGGTCAGCAGCAGGAGAAGCCGACTGCGCTGTCAGGGCTGGATGATGGACTGGGTTTACTTTTTGCTGAAGATTTAAATCGTGTTCATTCAATGTTTAATGATGTGAATATTTACTCACACACAGAAATACAATTTTACAATGTTTAGATGGAAAAAAAAAACAACATTCTAGGAAGCCAAAAGCAAATTAAATGACATGGAACAATATGAATGAAAATACTTAATATGATTACTATAAAAAAAAAAACCACCCCATGTCAGTGCAGTATGATGACAAATATGTTTATACAGAACCAGGGTTGGAAAACAAACGAGCACTAAGTGGATAACAAAGGAATTAAACTTGTAAACCAGTATTATTAATAAAGGTAACATAATTTACTTAATTAGTGTGAAGTAGCAGTTGTTTTTCATCAAGAAATAATTTCTAATAAAACTTACGTTTCATTTTAGGTTCACAAAGCAGTTTGTGAACTATTAAAAGTTATCAATTAAATCCAAACTTGTATTTTTATCATCTGTCTTCCCAACAAAAACTACAGCTAAGGGAAATTCATGCTTCAAAATACTTTTGATGAGTCCATTGCATTTAATGCCAAACCAGCAAACAAAATAATTAAATAAATTGCTCGTGCCATAACATAATGGTTTAAAAAAATCCAATAAAAAACATACTTACCAAAGCTACATCCCAAATTGACATTCCTTGCTTTTGCTGTTGAAGTGAAGGAAAGGTGGGGGGAAAAATCATCTTTTTAGTTTTCTTGGTGTATAGAATGGCCAATGTTGTATTTTTACTTTATAAACCGTGATTAGGTGTTTCTCTTATTAGTAATGGCATACAAACATTTTTTGATAAAAGAATTTGTTTAATAAATTTTAAAAAGCCAAATTAATAAAAAGCCATTTAAAATGTTAAGAGAAACAACTGATTCATTTGGCACTTTAGCAAAATTTAAAGAAACTCAACATCATCTGTATCATATAAAATGAATTATTTACTTTTAGTAATAAAAAATATAACAATTTTAACTGGAATAAACAACATTAAATACTTCACAATAAACATGTACAAAACTTAATTCTTTTCTAAACAGTCACACAACATTTAAATGAAACTCCATGAATTAGGGGGGGCATGTGAAATAAAGGAGTGCTTTACTATTGAAGCAATCCCTCACCTTTCCCTCTTCAATCATACACATAAAAAGCACTACTTATACACATCAAACACTAAAATAATTTGTAAAAAAGCATTCACAAGTGCACTCACTCTATTTACACTGGACACTGCCTGGGACTGGGCCAAGGCTGCAATGGACATGACTTGTTGGCCAGGCTGATGAACATTAATGGTCTCACACTGGACTTCAATCTTGTACCCAGGAGGTAGGAAAGTGTTGAATCCTACAATCAGGTCACGGTGGCCATTGAATAGGTTTGAAACTCTATTGATGACACCTGGAGTATCAATGCTGTTAAAAAAAGAAAAAAGTGCTTGATTATTTTATACACGGCTAAAAAATAATTTTTATTTTGACTTTTTCAAACTTTTCCATATAAAATATTAAATAAACAATGTAGGCCCCTATGTACTTAAATTTCTTAATACTTAAACAATGGTCAATTTTAAGATAATTTATAAGGTGATCCCAATAGAAAGTTTTTTCCACCTAAAATGGTATTTGTTCAAGAAACATACCTTTTCTAAAACAGATAATTGAAAAACAATCAATTATACATGAAAAATAACTTTCATCTTTATATAATCATCAGTATGAAGTTATCCAAGAAATTGAATATTTCTAACAAAAGAAAAAGTTATGTCAAATATTCTAAAGAAAAACAACTCACGTTTGTGACTTGAATTCTTTCATAATATCCAAAAAGTCATTGTAAACTTGAGGCTGATTACCAAACTGAAGCTTCACCTGGTCTAGATAAGAGAGGGCGTCCTCTACTTTAAGACGCTGGCACTGCTGCTGTTGCTGTTGTTGTCCACCAGACATTGGTGGTCCTAGCATTGACTAGTAGTGAAAATAAAAAACATTTCTAAAATTATCCCTAAAAAACAAAATTGTTTCCAAAATGAATTGAAGGTATGAGCACAGGTTAGCAGTTTTGTTCAAATAAGTTCATAATATATTTTTGAAAATTAAAAAAATAAATACCAAGAAATCACTTAAAAATGTAGTTCATGGTTGATAAATTCGAACAAAGTCTCGAGTTCAAAACTAATAATTAAGAACGAAGAAGAAGAAAGAAGACTTAAAAATGTAAGCTTTAAAACTTGTTAGATTAAAAGAAATTACCTGGTTTACTTGGCTGGCAGAAATACCAGATTGATGGCCAGGTCCTGTCTGTGTGTGCAGTGACTGTGGCGTGGCGCCACCTACAGGCCCAGAGGCTCCTAAGCCTACTGCATGTGTTAGTGTGCCTGGCACTGTGCCATGATGGGCTCCAGGCTGATTTATCCTGTAAAGTAAAACAAGTGTATATTTAAACCAATGGAAGGAGAAACTTTTTATTTTTTCATACTCATTGAACTGACACAGCAAATGCAAACTTTAAATTCCAAAACATGCCATAACTATGTAAACTAAAATTAAGCCAGTGAAATTGTAAAATATTTACAGCCATTAAGCAAAGTTACAATTTACTTAATATTTTAAAATAAAACTCATTTATCCATCAGAAAAAAACAAAAATTGGATCTATAAAATCACACTGAGAAAACAAACTTAATTATTTAATACATAAATTCAGTTTATATACTTACTGATATCCAGGTATTGCATAAGGCATTCCAGTAGCTATTCCACTATCACTTACATCACCAAAGCGCTGGGCACTAGCAGGTATAACTCGAGATGGATATTGTTCACTGGGATTCACCCTTCGCTATAAAAGTTATTTTATGTGTATAATCATATGACATCAGACAAAATAACTTTTTTAAACTAACAATAACATTAAAAAGAAAGAGAAAAAAACTACTAACTTGAGTTTCTTCAATACGCCTTTGCATTTTATTTCCCAAATTTAATCACCTGAAAAGTATTTTTTTACAAATTTGAATTTTTGTGGCAAATTTTAAAAATTTCGAAATCATAATTATAAAATGTAAAAGTTGGTAAAGCTTTGGCCTATATTGAAAACTCTCATAAGCTGTAATGATTATTAAATTCCTACAGGACTAATAGGTGACCAAAGCCCTTATTTTTATTAAGCTTTCAGGTCAGATCATTGACATATCTCTGGTGAGGCAAACAGGTGACATTTTGAGTGGTAGTCTTGGACCCTGTCTAACAATACTGTTGCAGTCTTTACATTAACTATTTATCTGTATTCTCATTAAGGCTGTGAAATAACACTATGTTAAATATTGCAACTTCAGACCAATACCCTTGTAATGAGCAATGTTTCAATTTATAATCACCTAAGTTTAAATTGTAACCTATAGCTATTACTGAATACAGGAAATATAAAAAAAAACTTTATAACAACAAGCTAATAAAATTAAGTTAGCTTTCTTTCATAGAAACTTTGGTCACTCATGAGACCGTTTACATATTTTACTAACAAAAGCTTTTATGAAAGAAAGCAGTTTAGTTTTATTATCTTATTTTCAGTGCATTTAAAAGCTTGTTAAGGGGTTGGCGTGGTCGAGTTGGTTAAAGCTCATGGTTGCTAAACTGACAAGTCTTGAATTTGAACCCTCTAGCAGATAAGGCTCGCTAGCTGGGGACAGCCACTCTTCTAGGAGAGATAACTCCAAAATCAAACAACTGCTTGCTTGTAGTTTGTTCTAGGTTGGACAAATACTATGGAAGCAAATCCAAAAAGAAAAGCAGGCTGAAATCGGAGTCAATGGCCTCAATGGCACATAACCAGTTGACATGTATACTTAATTGTGTTGGAGGGGATCCCTTTCAACACTAAAATTAAGAATGAAGAAGAAGAGAAGCTTGTTGCTATAAAGGTTTTTTATATTTGTTTTATTTTCTGCTATTTAGTGATTCCTAATTTATGACCTCAACACAATAAAAAATATTTGCTTTAAAACACCATCAGTAGCTAACGATATCGGAAAGACGATTATCTGCCTGTGAAAGTAGCCGTCCGTGACCATATTTTACAGACAACTGCAAGTTCTTGTTACCTCCCCTTAGTTTCAAATAATTTACAAACTTTATTTCTGCCCCTGATAGAGTTCACTAGATCGTGATTGTAAACTTTCTCATAAACCACAGCTCACCAGAAAGTTTAACGAAATCGCTACATTAGAAGTGGGTCAAAATTGAGTTACAACATTTGCCACAATCACAATCAAACGTTGGGAACTAAATAAAAGCTTGTAAAAAAATTTAAAAGGTATTTTGGACTACACATTAAACTCTGCAGAAATTATAGATTTTTAAATTACCGTGCAATGTGTTTTTATCATCTTTCTGATTTACCATTCTGATAAAAATATTTTTTTTGTTTTAATTTGAGGTTAATAATTTTTCAACATTGTTTGTAAGTAAGATTGTCTTCAATTTGTAGCTTATACAAAATCCAGTAAAATGGTTGAAACATATGGTAAAAGAAATAAATCAATTATTTTTCTGTTTATTGATAAAAAAACCAAACTAACACACAAGATGAACCTTTGAGGTGTTAAAAATATGCATGTTTTAAAATGTTTTTATCTCACTGAAATGCTGGGAATTGGCTGGTATTTTTAGTGAGTGTAGTATGTAATGCCTTTGCAAATATTAGTAGTATGGCTGGTTGCCAACAACAATACGACGTCCAGACCGACGTCCAGACCGGATGCATGATTTCCGACAATTTTTTGTCTTAGTTCCAGTGACCTTCTTAGAATTACTTTTTAAAATGTTTACCAGGAGCAAAATGGCGGGTTTTCATGATATAAAAACAAGCTATAGGCTGCAGGGCTAAATATGTCAGAAAAGCATTTTAAAATTTGCTTTGGAGAATGAAGGCTAAATTTAAAAAGTTAGTGTCATAAAAAATAATAGAACTTAGAAAATATCAACCTGGGGAGTACAAAAATGAATTGGAGGTTGTAGACTATGAAAAAATAAATCAAATAGGCCTATTGCATGCACTTTTTTTTTATAAGACAGTCTACATATGAATGACAACCACAATTTTTTAAAAAACATGACAGCTATTTGGTTCATTACTAGTGAGGAACTCGGTGCATAGCCAATTAAAAAGTCGAACCGATTTGTGGTTTGCCGTGGCCTCAAACGTAAGAGTGATATAACTTGTTGTTATGGAAGGGTGTGTTGTGCCCCAGCTGTGAGTGACAAATATTAAATCAAGTAATTTAGTTTAAAGCTAACTAAAAACCTCAAAAATTAGTGCCTAATGGATTAAATATGGGTGTTGTTTATTATTCAGTGGTCATGTTTAAATTGAAAATGGAGTTGAAATTTTAGATTTAGCGAGAAAAACTAGTGTTAGTTATGTTGGGCAGTTTGCAGCTTTTATTGACAGTAGCAGGTAGCTTCTTGACAATTTATAGACCAGGCCTATGTATCTGATAAAAAAAATAATAGGCCTAATAATTAGCCTAGATATCTAATAAATGAAAATTGGGTTGGTAAGCTAAGCTAAATTTTACAATTTTTAATCTAGAGTTAGCCTGTTAGAGTAGAATGGGTGACATTTGTAGAACCAAGCAGTTGGTTTTTAAATTAGATCTAGATCTACTAACCACTTAAATTACAATCTTTAAAAAGTTAAGACTAGATAGAACGAATCTAGTAGATATCTAAACATCTGAAGCTGGTGAAACTAAAACTAGACAAGAAGACTAAAAAGTTAAAAACTAACTAAAAAGACGTCCCGCTCTGTCTCTTTTCTTGAACTAACTGATGATGATAAGTGATTAGACAACGCTATTTCGCGAGGCATTATTGACTAGTTCCTAACAAGTAAAAACTGACTAATAGTCATTATTTTGAACACGTGATAGTTAAAAATATAAACTGGGTGTTTATATAAAAATTAAAATGAATTCAGATATCAAAATACTCGACTAAATCACCCAAAGCAGTCTACAAAATATTACCTTTCCGCCATACTTCTGAAAAATAAAGCTATTGGTACGTGCTAACTTTGAACTATTTTTAAAGAAATATGCAATTTATTTATTTTAAATACCATGGATAGTGTATAGACAGAAAGATAATGTCATAAAGTTAACAAATTGTAAAATAAAATTTGCTGTATTCTGTTTTATTAATTGATATTTTAATAAATGTATCATTCAAAGCCACAATATATGTGAAAATAAATCAAGCTTTGACCTATGACCTGAATTACTTATGACGCATTAACCATTGAGGGGAGACTATGCAAACGATTCTGGGTTCCACTCTAGCGTAAAGAACAAGATCTAATCAAGATCTCTAGATAGTAGATAGAATCTAGGTCTAGAATCTAGATCTAGCTAGGGCAAAGTCAAGAATTTTGTTTAATCTATCCATAATGATTTTCCGTAAGAAAAGGGAAATTACAGATGTCAAGCAAGGTCCAATTGTATAAGCCTGTAATAATGTACAATTGAACAAACAAGAAGCCTCCCCCCCCCTCCCCCACAACAAACAAGCAACTAAGTTTATAGACAAAAGCAATCGATAGATCTCTACGTTCTTAGCTACTAACTAGACTCGAGATCTAGACTAGATCTAGATCTAGAGACTACTAGTAACATCTAGATTTTGATCTAAAATATACCGCATAATATACGCATATTAACATAAATTATTTAGTATCCTATCCATGATTAGGCCTACTAAATTAGTAAAATTACTGTTAATACTGTTATTGTAAGTGTAATGAACTAATAATTATATTATAAGACTAAGACATTCCCATGACTAGATCCATAAAAACTATATTTAATTTATTTTATATTATAAAGCTAGTTACTGATTACTGTAATCAACTGTTATCCATTACTCACTGTTAGTATAACTAAAAAAACTATAAATTTATACTAGATCTATACAGGATCTACAAACAGTGTTTCTTCCAGACTTTTTTCTCCCGGGGGGGGGGGGGGGGGGGGGCGGTAAACTTTCTTCGGGGGGGGGGGGGGCGGACACTGTTAAAAGTATATATTTTCCATATAATTTATATAAATTTCATATCGGTCGGGGGGCGGTAAACATTTTTCGGGGGGGGGGGGGGGGGGGGGGGGGGGGCGAACTGGAAGAAACTCTGTCTACAAACCTAAGACATGATCATAACTGGAATTTTTTGCCCTCTTAATAACTCTTATTACTACTTTTGAACCATTGTATTCCTCATTGTTATTTTAGAACTAGAGCTATTCAATATTACAATATTTTACTTCAGGGGTGTAGTGTTTCCATGCATATTGACTGTTATAGACCTAGACTTCCAGATCAAACAGCACCAGGTGTACATGCTGACGCCACCACAATTGGGTGGGTGTTTGCACCCCTGACTCTCCCATGAACACTATGGTGCCTTTGTTAGTTTTATAGAGTGCCATACACTATGGATACCTTGGGCTACTGTCATCAACTAAATCAAATCAGATGCATCTGCTGGAGATCTGGTCCAGAGGCGTAGCGACCCTTCCCGGCGCCCGGGGACATACTTTCAATTTGGCGCCCCCCTCGGGAGCAAATTTTCGATTTGCACCCCCCCTCGAACTTTTCATTTGCACCCCCCCTCAAACTTTCGATTTGGCGCCCCCCCTAAGGTCGGCGCCCGGGGACATATGTCCCCCCCCCCCCGCCCCCCCTCGCTACGCCTCTGATCTGGTCACCCGGAACACCCTGGGCTCCTCATTAGCACTATCACTAAGGTGCCTACATTCGTGTTAAAGGGCATTACTGACACAAATGGGCCACTACATTCAATAACTAAACTGAACCAGTTGCACCTGTCACCTCTGCACTAATGTAACCTGTGGCTCCCAACAGAGGCAAGCGATGGGGGGGTGGGGGAGGGGGGGTTACATATGTCCCCGGGCGCCGACCTTAGTGGGCGCCAAAGTGGGTTGTAAAAACAAATTAAAATATCATTTTAGCTGCATTTTTGCAGTTTGAGGGGTGCAACTTGAAAGTTTGACGGGAGGGGGGTGGTGCAAATTGAAAATTTGCTCCTGAGGGGGCGCCAAATTAAAGTTTGTCCCCGGGCGCCGGGAAGGGTCGCTACGCCTCTGGCTCCCAAGAACACCAGCAATGACATCTGGGCAGTCAACGAGTTGTGTTCTACCTTACCCTTGCAGGGGATGATTAACGAGGTACACTGAAGGTCTGGTTTTTTCCCCTGATGCTATATGTGTCTGATATTACAACATTAGCAAGATGTGAATGCAAGGAAGCATACAGAAAAAGACAATACATATTCTGTTAGATGACATATAAATATGTAACCTTTCAGACCAGGCCATCCATAGTGCAGATAAAATAGAGTTCACCTGTTTCTGTGACCATAACAAATGTAGGGATAGTCAGCACTATAACCAGCCTTCTTTACTTTCCTTAAAGCTTGTCAGGTATTATCAGAGCTGGGTGGACTCAGGGATGATCTACGGACATGAACCTGAGATCCGAACTCGACACTTTTGAATGGACAGTTGTGCGCTCTACCACACGACCACACTGCCTGATAAAATTGCTTACAATCTGACACACATATTCAAAAATCATACTTTTTCATAACCCAATATGTGTTGTAGTTGGAATTTTCAGTCAACTCAGTTGCCTAGGTTACTACATTGATATTGGGTTATGAACTGGATCATCTTTTACTGGAAGAAAATATTTTTGCAAACAAGTACATACTCTTTTGAAGTAAAAGTATAGAGAAGGATGACCTTTGAACTTGTTTGAGAATCTTTTTGCATGGTGATCAATGAGTGGCATGTAATTTCTGATATAGAATCATCACAGGCCAGATTATTTTATGGAAGAAAAAGTGAAACCCAAACAAGGATCTGGCCAGTGGCTTGCTAAAAATATTATCAAAAATATCTTCCTCTGCATGTTTCAAAACCCTGATGTCCTTTGAACTATCTACATATATTATATAGACATTTTGAAAAACACATTATTAAAGTTTACATGCGATCATGCACGAAAAAATGTTCTATAACTTTTAGTGTTGACAAATATTGAGAGCAAGCTGCATCTAAATAGGAATATCTCATTCAAAATAATAGGCTACACCCAGAAACATCTGAAAAATATTGTCTATAAAGCTCTTATTTTTAGTTTTCTTCAACATCTTTAACTGTCTATAAAATTGCTAACTATTTTGATGTATTTTGTTTTATATTATCTGAATTAGAAAAAAATTGTCTTCTGATTTGCAATAGATTATGCAGTATTGTAACTTCCGTTTCCTTGTGATTCTTAAATGATTAAATTGTAAACTATATTTTTTTAAGTAAAATAAAATTTAGAAACATATTTATTCCAAGTATTTTATTTTTATCTTTCCAATGTGTACTACATTGGTGTATGGTTAAATTAGGGGAGTTAACTGCTGAACATGTCATTGATGTCATAAATATCAATTAATGATACAAAATTCAATTTATTTCCAGCTGTGTTCTACAACAGGCCTATGAAAAAAGTGAGACCCTTGCTGTCTATCAAGAGTGGTATGATATGATGTACAAACAGGACTGCAGGATCAACATCACTAGATCTTCTGGTCTGATGGAGGTTAAAGCAGCCAAGACCATGTGGAAACGATCCAAGGATAAAGGTCAGCGCTATGTAACTTTTGCAATCACTGCAAGACCTAATGACATACCAATAAATGAATAGTGCACCAATCAACTGTCCTAAAGACAAGGAGCAGCACTGAGGTACCTGAAGCAAAAATGGCAGGAAACTTGGAGGATGCAAAACTGGAAGCCTAATACAAGCTGGTACATTTTTCAAATATCGTCAAAATATCAAGTTTAATTTTTCTTACTGAAATAACAATTAATTTTGTAACAAAATATATTTAAAAAAATATAAATTCCTTAATTTGCAGGCAAAATGCACTTTCTGCAGAGTTTATATAGAAATTCAGAGCCAGCAAATGTTCCAGTACACATGAGTTCAGAATAATGAGTTTCAAACACGCTGCATCTTCAGATGAAGTGCCCAACCACCAACTGCCCTGCTGGAATAAAGTTCCCAACTACCAATACAACCCTGCATGAGTAGAGTCTTCTGTGCCTGGCAAAGAGCTATTGCTCTCAAGCAAACTCCCTCCCCCCACACACTGACTAGTAAGAGCAGCTCTGGCTTAGAATTTAAAGCCAAAATATGTAAGCTTCACCTCTGACTGTTTGTTTGAATGTTGCTTGTTTGGCTTGAAACAAAATGCTTATGAGAGCATACATGTAAAGATTTGAGCGTACATACAAAAACATATCTTTGTATAAAGATAAATGAGTGGAATTGTGAAATTCATTCTCAATTGCAGATTTTAATTCTGGGAGTGTTGGCACTCACTAGTTTTTGAAAATGTTGGCTGTAAAATTGTAGAACAATAATTATAAAATTGATGGGGGGGGGGGGGGGGTGTGTGTTGTAAGTGTAAAAGCTATAGTGTAGAAAATTTTATAAATTTATTATTTGATAGGGTGTGTCATAGTTCAAATAATTTTTTAAATAGAATTTTTTATTATTTAAGTGATGCATTGTTTTGTCTATCGATACAGGTATATAAAAAATATTGTCATTAAATTTTTAATTTGTGTTTTTTTCCATTTTGTCAGTTTTAATGTAGTGGTGGTGTCAGGGGGAATGGATGTAAATCAAATTGCGTTTGTCAGAATCACTTCCCACTTACACTCTAGTAGTAAAAAAGTTTTTGTCTTTTTAAAACTTGGAGGTGGTTCATCATGTCAGATGCAGAACCCTCTTGTGATGGTTACCTCACTCTTCTGAGAAAATAAGTCACTGACCGCACTAATTCTCAGACCTGAAAGATTATTTTCTTTACCTTTTCTAATTTATAATTATATGCAGTTACATAAAGGAGATGATTGTGTTATGTTGTCTACTTTATCATGTGGCACCAGTCTTGTTATAAAGATATGTCTACTAGTTTAAATTTAGTTTTAAATACATATATATATATATATATATATGTATATATATATATATATGTATATGTATATATATATATATATATATATATATATGTATATGTATATATATATATATATATGTATATGTATATATATATATATATATATATATATATATATATATATATATATATATATATATATATATATATGTATATGTATATATATATATATATATGTAAATGTATATATATATATATACATATATATATATATGTATATGTATATATATATATATATACATATATATATATATATATATATATATATATATATATATATATATACATATATATATATATATATATATATATATATATATATATATATATATATATATATATATATATATGTATGTATGTATTTGTATTTTATCTTGTGAAAATGTCCATCCTAATGAACCCATACAACATTAGTGAAATTCATATATTAGGATTAAGTAAAGATCCATCAGACAAACAAAAACATCACTAAAACACTACTGTTAAAAATTAGTAATATTTCATGTAAACAATAACATTTCAATTATTATCAAAAATTGTAATTTTTCAGGTAAAAAAAAATTCCACTATTATTTTTGTCAAAAACTAAAGTAAGTAAAAAAACCACTACTATTGTGAAAGTATAGTATTGTTTCAGGTAAATAAATTCTTCTGTCATAAAATTAAATGCATATAAAGCAAACTTGACCTATTGTTTCACTGAATTTTGTTTTATTCTCTTCACAATTCAAAATTTTACAGCAACAAAATTGATTCCTATAAGTCAATATTGGACACTGCTATAGAGATCACACACACACATAAAAAACCTATGAAGACGCAGCACAACTGTATGCTGATATCTCTGATATGTGTTCATTTGGTTTTGGTACCCAATTATGGCTGAATGGACAACTAATGTACATGTAGTGTCATATATGGTATTGCTTCTGTCATAGCTTATATAGGTGGAAAATATATTTTTTTTATAGTTGAGAGGTTAAATAGTCGTTTTCATTTTTTCTTACTGAAACAACTGATTGTTAAGACTACTGATAATAGTTAAAGATTTTCCTTCATTTTCTTACTAAGACAACCGAAAATGAAAAAAAGCAAGATGAAAGACGAAGATTAAGAATATTTCTTCTCTACTTAGTCAAGCTCTTACTTGTGTTGTTCTTTGTAAAAAAACCCCTCAAGAACTTGCACAATTTTTTCATCTTCTATGTAGCCTTTACAGTGTTTTCTAATTAATATGTGTATGCTTATTGAAAAAATACTACATATATTATAATAATTGATAACAGCAATCTGTAATTAACAGTTATGGAGATAACAGAACAATTCCATACATTCTATATAGAGGTGTTACATTTTTACCAGGGTGCCCATTTAAAAAAAAAAGTAATTACGACACAGCAAAAATATTAGAACTTTATTATGAATGATTACCATGTATATATATTTTTATATATACCTGGGTACTATACATAAATATTTATTATAAAGTTACAATGCTATTTTCAAACATAAAATCATTAATGTAACATGAAAAACATTTAATCGGCAAAAGATATGAACTTCTGTGCTCTGTCTTTAAAAATCTACACCCATTTTATAAGTTCATTAGGTGGGTGTGTAGTTGAACAGAAAATATACCATCAATTTAAAAACAAAGTATATCTCAGTACTACAAAACAAGTTAAATGAGGTAAATTATCCACTGAGAGTTTAGGCCTTGTAGCTGCCAATTTCCTTCCGGAGTTGGATAAGCTCAGGAATTGGCTTATAGTTTGCTTTATTCATATCAATCAGCTGAATAAAAAAAAAAAAAGCATCAGTAATATTTTTTTTACCATAGTTAGATATATTAGTTAAAAGAAAATATGTACTTAAAAATCTGCATAAATAAGTTATTTTTACCATAGTTATAGTTTAAAGTTAAAGAAAATATGTAATAAAAAAAACTGCATCAATAATATTTTTTTACCATAGTTTTTAGTTGAAAGAAAATTTGTACTATAATTGATGTATTACTTTTTCATAGTTTTGTTTTTTTAAAGTAAAATGGTAGAGATAAAGATTTAAGTAATTGGTAAAAGATTAATTTTATTATTTCATGTAGTTACATTTATCTGTAGATATCAAAATAAAAAATTAAAATTATTAAATGTTCAGCACATTCCACTTTACTTTGAAAATTATTTTTCCGTTGACTGAAAGTGTTAAAAAAATGTTTACAGTGCAGATCTTACTTTTCTATAGACTGACAGTGTTAAAGAAACATTAAAGTATAATGGATCTTACTTTTCTTGATTCTGTTGGTCCAACATCTTCATGAGCTGGTCCTCTTGATTTGACCACCCTGAAAATTAGTAGACACATGATAACCACTACTAGTTTTACCTAAATTCTATATGGTTGAGCTACTTAGCTATGAGGACTGTTTTACAATTTAATACATCTACCCCGTGTATTAATCATAATTTTAAGCTGATTCAACACATTTATTCAAACTTTTTTCCAAATCAAATTGCTCTAACTTTTGATTAAATTTTTTAACGTAAAATATTTTACATTTCTATTCAGTTTTTAACCTATCCATTCAGTTTACCCTATCCATTCATGCAGTTTTAACATGGATTAAAACTGTTTTAACCTATCAATACAAACAGTTTTAACTTATCCATATTAACTGTTTTAACCTATCCATTTAAACTGTTTTAACCTATCCATTTGAACTGTTTTAACCTATCTATTTAAACTGTTTTAACCTATCCAACCTATCCATTTAAACTGTTTTAACCTATCTATTTAAACTGTTTTAACCTATATTTAAACTGTTTTAACCTATCTATGTAAACTGTTTTAACCTATCCATTTAAACAGTTTTAACCTATCTATTTAAACTGTTTTAACCTATCCATTTAAACAGTTTTAACTTATCCATATTAACTGTTTTAACCTATCCATTTAAACAGTGTCACCCTGTCCCATCAAACAAAAAGTTTTATATATTGTATTGAATATTTGTATTGAATAACTTAGTGTTAGCTCACCTGACGTCTGGTTTAGTGGCCAGGGCGTAACCCATGAAAGCCACGCAGCCAACACAAGCTGTGCCGATGATGCTCACCAAGGGAATTAACTGTGGATATAAAAAACAGCACCAATAGTCATTCAAAAGTTATCTCCTTTTAACTTATGTGATTTAAAACCCCGCTCAACCCATTCTGAGTTTTATTCTTAAAACATCGGCAAAAAAAAAAAATCATCATTAATTAAAATAATTATTGTGATAATAGACTTTTAAAAAGTTAAGCAAGATTAAAAATGCTTCTAATTGATAAATCTTATAACAGTACAAGCAGTGGCGTAGCCAGGATCGTCTCAAGGGGGGGGGGGGGTTCCAATTTTTACCCGGGGACAAGCTTTCGATTTGCACCCCCCTCAGACTTTTGATTTGCACCCCCATTCAAACTTTCGATTTGCACCCCCCTCATACTTTATAATATACCGGGGGGTCTATGGGGGGGGGGGGGATTATGACACCCCCTTAACCCCCCCCCCTCCCTGCCTACGCCACAGAGTACAAGGTATTTGTTTGCCAGAATGTAACATTACCCCTTCTACGGTATCTAACCCCCTTGTGATCGGTTTTCAATGAACTCGATTTGCTAATCGATATTCTATTATGAATTGACTAGTTAGCTATTTTATTTTGTTAACAATTAATACGCCGTTTCCAATCAATACAGGACACGTTCAGCCTAATTGAGGAGAACCTTTATTGATATAATCGAAACATAGGTTGTCTTGCCAAATCCCTAATCTTACAGGAAAACAACCGAACGTGTTAAATAGCGTTTAAGGACTTAATGATGCGTGTAATTTAATTATTTTTTACTAGGACGGAGTTTTAGCTAAAGGAAAGATATTAAGTCTAATATGTGGGGAAGATGGGATGATGCGAATGAAACATGGACACAACACACTTCCCATAGATCGATCGATGATGGAAATTAAATAAAAAGCCAGGTATTCTTGTCCGTATGTCTTCTTCTTCGTTCTTAATTTTTAGTGTTGGAAGGGATCGAGAATTATCTGCCAAAGCTTTTGCCGACTCGACCACGCGTCCATCACAATTAAGGATACGTGTCAACTGGTTATGCGCCATTGACGCCATTGACTCCGATTTCAGCCTGCTTTTCTTTTTGGATTTGCTTCCATAGCCTTTGTCCAACCAAGAACTAACTACAAGGCAGCAGTTGTTTGATTTTGGAGTTGTCTCTCCTAGAAGAGTGGCTGTCCCCAGCTAACAAGCCTCATCTGTCCGTATGTGTTTACTCAGGTTTCCATAGAGTATCTTCTCTCTCTACCCTTTACACCCAATCGATGACTTCCCCCCCCCCTCCCCAACTCCAAAAAGTCGAAAACTTATCCAGACAACTGATAGATCTATTCCATCCAACGCAATATCTCAATTTCCTCCCTTAGATTAAAACATAATAAAACGTTTAAGGTAAAGCACAACTATGACAAGGAGAAGAAAAAAAAATCAGGTTGCTGAATTCTGCACACACCCCTACGCAACACCTAAAAACCACCACCGCACACATATACGCAAGTGCATTTGTGTGTGTAAACATTCTCTAATTCTAATTTTTTTAAAAAAATGCACCATTCTCTCCCCTAACAAGGTAGCGATATCTACGGGGGAAAAAAAAGTGAAATTGTGTCCCTTACCTCGGGGTATTTCTTGAAGGCCCTGAGACCAAATCCGAAAGTTCGAGACATTATATATCTGTGAACACATTAAACAAATATGAAAACAAAAGATCGAGCAAAATCTATTAAATAATAATGTGTATATAGCTAAGTACAATAACAGTAGGTTTATAAAAATGCTGTACTAAAAAGAATAATAGGAGTAGTCTCGGTACTAAAGCTTTTTTACAAAATATTATTAATAATTAAAAAAAACAATTACTATTAAATTAGCTTTTAATTTTAACAAAAGACAATTAAATTAATTAATTAATAATACGATTCCTTTACTAATTATATTGATGAAAAAATCCTGCAATTAAGTTACATCTTTAGATTTACAACGACATTAACCCACTACAAACTAGAATCTAGAAGAGATATTAAAAAAAAACCTTCACTTAAACACACTTTAATCAGACTCAAGGATGTAGCGATGAATAATTAAATTCGTGATTCACGCTCTGTTTGTATTACATTTTCCCAGCTTTCGACCTCGTCTACGTGACGATAGTAGATCTACATCCTTTTTCTAGACCATTCGCAAAAAACAAACCAAAATAGACGGAAAAATCGCTCCTGCGTTGACGGGATATTTTTATTCACCAATAAAAGCAGAGCTCACATTCCAAGGGACGTAACCGTTTAAATATTTATCAAATAAAACGTACGGAAAATATAACGTGAATATATTTAACTTTGAATTGATCACCAAACAGATTAATGAAAAATCAGTTTCAAAAGTAAGTAATTAAAAACACTAGTTTTTAACGCGAATGGGTTTGGTTTAACGTAAATATCGGAAATTTCTATCGGCTACGAAATACGTGATGTTTACCAAAAGGCCAAGGTCAACTGGGAAGAATGTTACCGCGTTTATTTTAAGCCCTCATTAATTGCGTCAATCCTTTATAGGTATACAGCGAGCTATGTTGAAATTATACATTTAACTCACTCAATCACGTGTTAAGATAATTTTAAAAATAAAATAAAACTCGTAAGAGTAATTAAAATTAATCAGGGCTACGATTAGATTATAAAATTATTAAGGTTATTCAGACTTAGTTAATAATGGATTTATGTTTAGTTCAAAAATATTTATTTTAAAAAAGTTGCGTATTGTTTACTAATGTATAGTATCGTAAACTTGTAGTTAGAAGCTAAGCATGCGAGTATAAACACAGTAGTATTGATTTTTTCTTTTTCATAACACATCTCCCCCTTCTTTCACGCACGCGCAATCGTACTTTTACATGTTGATATTTCCTGCATTGGCAATTTGTCTATTTGTCTATTTGACAAATTCAAAAGGGTGATTATGTACATGTTGATGTAGTGACTATGGAGTGATGATGTGCGTGTTTCTGGTGGTGGTTAAGGTGTGTCAGGGTGTATGATGGTGTGGTGCATATGGTGTGTTAATGCATGTGTTGTGGTTTATAGGGTGTGTTGATGTATGTGTTTTGGTGGTGTTAAGTGTGTCTGGGTGTATGTGTTATGGCGTTGGTAGCGTGTGTGTTCACGTTTACAAGAGTGAGCTGGAGGGGGTCCAATTAATTATCACGCACAAAAAGACGGTGTATCGATCCCTTTGAGCTCTTAGACTGTATCCCGCTGAGGTAGTTGTTTTGTGTGATTGTGTGCCCATGTTTTGTGTGACTATATATATATATATATATATATATATATATATATATATATATATATATATATATATATATATATATATATATATATATATATATATAGATATAGATATATATATATATATATATATAGATATAGATATATATATAGACATATATATATAGATATATATAGATATACCTATATAATATAGATATACCCAGTGGCGTAGTCAGGATCGTCTCAAGGGGGGGGGGTTCCAAATTTGCACCCCCCTCAAACTTTCGATTTGCACCCCCCCCTCATACTTTTTATATATATACCGAGGGGTCTATGGGGGGGGTTATGACCCCCCTAACCCCCCCCCCCCCCCTGCCTACGCCACTGGATATACCTATATACACACATTGATGTGTCGGTGTAGATCTTTGTACATCCTTGTAAATTGTATTAACTCCAGCTGTGCTATGACCAGAGATACATTTTTTTAACCCCCATCTAACCCAAACATGGCAGACCCAACACACACGTATCCGGCTAACACACATGTATCCGGCTAACACACATGTATCCGGCTATGACGGCAGTTTCAAGGTAACGACCAGGTAGAAAAGTAAACACCACCGTGGCCCCGCCTTCTGCTAGCAAGTGCACCTTATCTCAGCTGTCTCTTATAGTATAAAAAACCGTGGGTTAAATACGGTGTGTTTGTATACAGAGGCAGTTAATCAAGGCTATCTACACATTTCTTTGTTAAATAGAAACATGTTTGAAATAAGGCCACCTGAATGTTGTTATTTATAGCGTACAATAAAATGTAAATATACCGTGACGGTGTGTTGTGTTTACATTAGATATTTATGAGCTGAGGCATATGTGGACATAGATGACTAAGATGAGGATCTCAGTAGTAGCTAAATAGTTTGGCATACGCAGAGGCGTAGCGAGGGCGGGGCTGGGGGTGCGGACCTCACCGGGTGATACCATTTAGGGGGGTGACACCCCAGCAAAAAATTGCAAAATATGCAGAAAAAAATGCCTTTTTACCAGCCCAATTAATGTTTAATTAAAGTTAAATAGTCTGTTAAGTGCAAATCGACAACTATTACAAGAGGGTGGCAGTGTTTCTTACAGACTTTTTTCTTGGGGGGGGGGGGGGCTTTTGAAATTTTCGGGGGGGGGGGGGGTCAACATTTGTGGGGGGGGGGGGGGTGGACACTAGTAAAAGTGTATGTTTACTATATAAAATCCATCTCGTTCGGGGGGGGGGGGCCGAAGAGATGCCTGGAAGAAACTCTGGAGGGTGGGGGTGACACCATGAAGTAGACGTGCTAACTATAGAGAAAACAATGCTACATCCAACTGTATTATAAAGAGACTATAGGTAAACGTCGTTACTACACGTACGCGCATGTGGCATATATTTAAATTATAGGTCGACACAGACATAGAGCCCATATATATACTTTGTTTCTTGGGGGGGGGGGGTGAAACCACGAAGTACCGCACCGGGTGTCACCCGACCTAGCGACGCCACTGGGCATACGTTAAACAGACTCAAATTTCAAATGTACCTTTACAAACGTCAACTTGTTTCAGAAACAAACACCATATGGGAGACCCAATTCACAGTAACAGATGTATCATATGCAGAACTTAAAACCAGCATGACATTGGGAATACATATTAATAAAGTTTATCATGATTATGGTTGGTTAGGCCTTGAATTTACTATATAATAAAATTCATAAAATAACCATTGTCTATTCTGTACCTAAATTTGCTTAACGTAGTTGCTGAGCTATAAAAATTACCATATTTATCTTTAACACACCTAGACAGTTTTCCCCAAAACGGAATTACCTTCCCGAACCCCTCCCTCCCCCGCCCACTCCATAGTATGTTCCGCCCTCTATCCAGAAATCCATTTTCTCAGAATAGCAAGAATAAATTAGTGACGCAGCCGTGCGCGTTGTCGCCGTTTCGAAATTTCATGGCCATCACCGGCAATCCAGTACCTTGCGTGGCGCGCATGGAGTCGACTAAAAATAGGAATTCAATGAAGGAAACAAAACTGTCTACGTGATATTAGACAGGTGCATGACACAACCCACGACTGTGGTGCTAATATAGAGGACAGCCTGAGGATTCGATGTCGTAAAACTGTGTGTTGTGTTTGTTTTGTTTTGTTTGTAAATGGTAATTTAAAAGTTTATTGACGGTGTTTTTATGTACGGGGTTTACTGTCGTTTGGAGGACAACTTTTGGTGTCACGACTACATTTGTTGGTTTGGTTTGGTCTAGGGGTAGGTTAGTTAGACGGTTAGGCTAGGTATACGGTTAGATTTGGTGTACGGTAGGTTAGGTAGACGGTTAGGTTAAGTATACGGTTAGATTTGGTATACGGTTAGGTATACGGTTAGGTTAGGTATACAGCTAGGGCTAAGTCTAAGGCTAGTTCAAGTCTATGGTTAGATTAGTAGGTCTATGGCTGAGCTGGTCTATGGATCGAATCCACCGGAAACCAAGAGCCACTTATAATATTTTAACCCCCAGACTAACGTATACCCTAACACTACATCTAGTCCTGAAAGGGTTAGTTATCAGCTATTACATTTCCACGAATGTATAATCATGATTAATGAACAATACAAGACAACCTTGAATCGTTGTAGAATTTAAAGTGCCCTTAAAATTCAAGGACATGTCCAGAAAATACTCCACCTTCATACAAGTTGCAAAAAAAGCTCAGTTCGCATCACCGGACAAGTATAGTGGTGGCTTTACAAACATGCGGGTAGGGGCGAAATCAGATTCCTGGGGCAGAGGGAAGGACGAGTGTTTAAATAGGTGACATCTTTTAACTTTATTATGCCAATATGGACACATTTTTAAAAGTCTCAGTTGGTTTTAATATTAAACTCAGTAAATTTACAATAAATAAACAAATATGCGCAGCTTTAGTGAAAATGATCTCGGGGGGGGGGGGGGGGGGCTGCTACAGTAGCGTAGCGATGGGGGGGGGGGGGGGCGGGGGGGGGGGACATATGTCCCCGGGCGCCGACCATAGGGGGCGCCCAAATGGGTTGGAAAGATAAATTGAAAGGTTGAGGGGGGTGCAAATTGAAAGTTTGAGGGGGGGGGGGGAGTGCAAATCGAAATCTCGAGGGGGGGGGGGGGGGTGCAAATCGAAAAGTTTGTCCCCGGGCGTCGGGAAGGGTCGCTACGCCTCTGGGCTGCTACTCCCTTCGCTCCCCTACTGCTTACGCCACAGACACAAAATACATTAAGCGGTCACATGTTTATACATATTTTGGTCACCTTTTAAGCTATACCAACGTATTTGATCTTTCTCGTGTGAACATTCATAATACAGACAACGAAAAACAATTTTTCATACTCGTACAATAGACATAAACTGTTGGAGCAGATACAAGTTTTTGGCCTGACGGGGATGAGATCTTACCGATTCAATAGACTTGAATAGACATTTGGTCTTGGCTCAGTCTAAAACCATACCCCACATCAACATATTCTTCTCTTTATACACCCCCACTCCCCCCACTCACATACACAGATACATACACAACCATATATTAAACATGAACGTTTTCCAATAATTTATTGCCTCCTCTCTTTTGGTTAACCCTTTATGTGCGGACGCATACCGCTCTCAGCAAATAACTCGATATCCCGCCACGGTCCGGGAACTGTTTTTATACACGCCAAAAACGGTTCAATTCACAACCTGATCCCGACCAAACAAACCACGACCGGTTTGTTTTGTTACAGATGAACGGACGTATCTGTTTTCTAGGCCTTGGATCAATTACATTTTTATAGGTCGTTATTTTATCTATCACCGCTGTAGGTTAACAGATACTCAGAGATATGAAGTGGGGTGTGTAGTCTAGTGTACACACTACATATAGTAGGTGGCGTGCTCGTTTGTACACACGTGTACACACTTGTATATATCATAGATCAAACTTGTTAAATTAGTTAAACTATTTTTATAAGTAGGCCCTATATACTGTTAACAAACAGCTAACAATTTTAGAACCGCTGTGCAACTAGAAATTTCACTCAGTGTTTACTATTGCAGGTGTCATTGGTCACGTGATGTCACTGATCACGTGGCGTCAAGTTAGTTCTATATTTACTTGCCCTAGCCAATTTCCTTGATCCAACACAATCTCTATAAACCTCTTTTAAAAGAAATGCCATCATTAAGTTAACTTCGTAAGGTTTGAACACACTGTCCAATAGCTTGCAACCTTAAGGCTGTACAACCAAAGAGTTTAGACATATCTGCTCACTTCTTCATCCAAGTTTGGACTTGGAAGGTCCATCTCCACATCGCCTATTCATCTAGATCCCCTCTTTAGGCCTAACGATCCATTGGGCAAATGCAGTAGAGTTCATCCATTCCTAGACCTCGACAATGCCCAGCCCCCTTTATTTTCCCCCAACGTAAATCAGGTACCAACCAGAGCTGAGTTCGTACCGATATCCGAACCCGAGATCATAAATTCCCAGCCCAGTTTTCTTTTTATGCATGTCATCGTTTGTTATTATATTATTTTATACACAAGTATTACTCCCCCCCCCCCCCCCGCCTTTCCATGTCGAACCTCCCCCTCCCACCCCCTTCCTTTGATTTCTCAACTTCCACCATATGCACTGCACATGAAAGGTGCATAACTACCAATAATTAAAGACGTTCGCGAAGAAAAGGGCAGATTACTCTGGAGCCGATGATCGCGACCATCTGCAACTCCCGTGGTGAAAAGTCAAGGACTATTTTTAAACCGAAGGTTACCTCCCTGTTTTTGAGTACGTGCGGGTTACGTCCCTTTACAGTTGCGCAAGGTACCGTTGAAAGTGCCAATAATTTTTTTTTTACACTATCGGTAACGTTTCGCAATATCTAAACTACATAGTAGGCGATCATAGGCTGATAAGGTTTCCCACATGTCTGTACATAGTTATATATTCTTTATGTTGTTGTGAATATGTCCTTTATGTAATGGTAGATATGATACGTATTGAAGATGCCCTTTATTGCCTAAACTTTCATCCTTAATCCACATACTCAGTTCAATTGTAGACATTCCATGCTTAAAAAATTTCTAATTTTCAAAGATTAGGGTTAGGTTTAGGGCTTTACATATAGCTAGATTTAGTGAAAGCTAGGGTTTGGCGATACTAGCCATACGAATATACAGGAGTGGCTTATTAAATATTCTTTTTTTTTTATCATGGACATACCAAAACTAACCATACAAAAAAATAAATATCAACCCAAGCGGGCGGTGTTTGCTAGTTTACTGCATGTGACCTTGAAACAAAAGCGATACCCTGGAATTATCGACAACGGCAAAAAATCGATACCGCCCAATCCGACGTCAAGGGCAATATCACCGCCCCTGATCAAACCTGACGCCAGGGCCGACGTGAAATTGACCGGTGCAGACCACGTGGTCCTGATGGGGACACTCCAGATAAATCACGTGGTGGATCTGATCGGAGTGAAACACTTCCGGTAAGGGAAGTAACTTAATGCGATTGAAGTGTTGAGGTATATAGTGTTGTTCCAGAGAGTAAGGGGAAAAAATGCTGGAGAAAGAACGTAAACTAATCTCCTCTAGTGATTGATTTGTTTACGGGTCGTACTTGGGCTTACATTTGCTAGTATCTCCAGGCTAATCTTGACTGGTTTACACTAGCTTAACTATCACTCAAGTTTTCATTTTAACCCTAATTCTAACTCAGTAAAGTCATATTACAGAGGCCGTTGGTGCGATCCACATCAGGTGACACAATTTGAGAGTGGGGGTGGACGACACAGGTGGGGGGGGGGGTGTCACCAGTTTAAAAAAAAAGTGAACAACCAATGTTTCATCCAGTTAAACAATAAATTAACAAGGAGAGAGGGATAACTCCAAAGACAAAATCCTAGTATTGATTCTCTATATAATCTATTAGTCTATTAGTCATCCAAAAGATTTTGCTCATTGTCCCTCGCCCCCACCCCCCACCCCCCCCCCCCCAAAATAAAAGAGAAAAAACAACGTTATTACAGATGTCAAAAAATAAAATAGTCAATCTTAAGTCAAGTTACTTTTGTGCTAGCCGTGAACGCATAACTCTAAAAAAATATACACAACAAATTTTTAACATGGTTTTTATAACAGTATATGAATGTATGTTGCGAGTATGTGTCAGAATACGGCGAGATAAATTTAAAAGATAGTGTGGGTGTACACATGCGCGAGAGGAAGGGAAGAGGGATAGAGAGGCGAAAAAACATGGCGAAGTCTGGAGGTGAACACGATGCTTGTATGAACCAATAAAATATGAAAATTGTAGAAACAAGGCTTGATTTTTGGTTTTGTGTGTGTGTTATAGAAAGGTAGGAGAAAAGCCTGTGATAGTTTTAACAAACCGCTAGTAATATTGCCAAGATACTTTACATTTCTAGACATTACTCTGCGACATTACACGTTTCAACTATTATCATATTTTACAAATACCCTATATTTGAAAACCAAACGAACCCTTACACCATGAACAACTCAAGTTAATCAGCGTCACTACCTGTCTGCAGTAAAAAACCACACGACCAGCTGATAACAGTAACAAATCAACACATCTGTTATCTGGGTATAACTTTAGGTGCCGGCTCTATTTATAACACACTGTGTACCTTTATCTGGTTGGACAGTGTCAGGAAAATGTTGATAGTTCACAGACTTACTTATGGCGCAGTTTATTGAGTCATTTGAGGGTATAAATATAGTCTTTAAAGAACGGTTGTATCAATGGTCAGAACAAGTCATTTCAGGGTATCTGCAGATACTTAAGCCAGCGTACTTTCTTATGCTTACTACAACCACACACACATCCTAAGTCAAACAAACCCACAAGCACACGCAACTCAGTGGCGTAGCCAGGATCGTCTCAAGGGGGGGGGGGGTCCAATTTTTACCCGGGGACAAACTTTCGATTTGCACCCCCCCCCCCCTCAAACTTTCGATTTGCACCCCCCTCAAACTTTCGATTTGCACCCCCCTCATACTTTATATATATATATACCGAGGGGTCCATAGGGGGGTATGACCCCCCCCCCCTAACCCCCCCCCTGCCTACGCCACTGACGCAACTATACACACACATACTACCCACTAGCACGTAGGCACACATTCATGTGCTCTTACGCAGGAGCACACACACATACATACACACACACACATTAGCCTCTTAATTTGAAAAATCCGTAGTCGAGTAAAAAAATATCCTAGATGACAAACAACAGGATAAGCACAGGATAAGTAGAGTCTCATTAGTAACATGTTCCAATTTCATCCGTTTACAATTTCCTTGTATTCACACCAATGACTGGTACTTTATGTTACGTCATTTCCGGACTCCCATTACATCAACAAGGCATTCGCGTTAGGTAAAAGTTAAACTATTTTGGTCTATAGTCTTGCTGCGCGCTAAAAAAATCTATTCGCAGAAAGTTCTCGTTGGCATGTTTTGATTCTAGAATTGTACATACCACAATGTATACTATTTATACCTCCCCCCCCCCAAATAAAATAAAAAAAAAACAAAATAAACAACAATAATTTGAAGCCTAGCGTAATAGCTTGCTCAAGTGAGGTTCTTGAAAGGGGAAGTAATTCCCACAGTTTAAAATGTAAAAAATATCAGACGCTCTAGTCATCTGTTAAGACTACCCCCCCCCCCCCCCCCCTTACTCCTGGCGGGTTTTATTTATAGATTTTCCAAACTTCCGGCTGTGAGCAGAAGACAAACTCAAAACAAGATTACTCGGGAACTGGCGGGAATTGGCGGGAACTGGCGGGAACCTTTGAGTCCAAAAAATTCCAGATTTTCGCACGCACGTAGGCGGATAGCGTGAAACACCACCATTTTGTCATATCCCACGCAAACAGCATGAAATACTACACCAACTTGAAACATATTAATACGTGAACTGTTTTAACCTACAACTAAATGGCGAACAATACATTTTGTTAAAAGATATAAAGATATTATCAGGTAGGAAGATAGACTTACACATATATCTGTGACAAGGATTTATGGCATTGAACATAAGGAGAGTGGTCTTTGTAGTAGTACTGTTTGTAAAAATAGTACCATGATTTTTACAAAAAAATAAAAAAAAAACAACCCAAACATTCATAGACTATTGATACTTATCCAAAGAATGTATTCGAACCCGCACGTACCCCAAAAAGTGTAAACCAATTACTAAATAGCTACAACTTTCTTCTAGATTTCCCTACACGGAGCTTCTTTTATAGCCGTCATGGATAGACCGCAGTTATCTTTTATTGGTACCGATACCCTGACCCCTAATCCTGACTCAGATCCTGACCCTAACCTTCACCTTGGACACCTACGATTCCATGACGTCTGTGCGGCGAAGTCAAAACATACCCAATGTACTATTCACGGTATCACCCCCCCCCCCCCATTCTCCCCATTCTCCCCTTCCACCCCCACCCCCCCTATCGGAAGTTTGAATCCATGCCAAGACGTCTATTAATAATAAAAACCCCGTGTTCAATTCGAGTGTCACACAGTCACGCAAACAAACGTGATCCTCCCAGTCTACAGACGTGATCTTCTCACCCTATAGACGTGGGCTTGGATCACACGATCACATTTTGCCATGATCTTTCTGCGCTCGCTGGCTGGCGATGACGTCATGAGACGCTTTATTTTTCAATAAAACAAAAACCGGAAGACATTCCTTTGGCCTATGACTAAACTCTTAAAAATCTTAAACCAGAGTTAGATTGGAGTTTTAAACGAAACAAATAAAAAACGAATGGTTTGAAAACTATTCCTAAAGAACAAAAAACATCAATATAAATTTATAAATCAAGAGACTTTTGAAAAAAAAAAGAGTAGGAGTGTTTTTCTGAAAAAAAAAAATGAAATGACAAACACATGTTATGTAATCACAGTTTTAAACCAACATATGTGGGAATGTACGGTGGAGAGGGAGTAGACGCACACGTTAGTATCAAAGAGGTGTACGTAGCTATTGCTGGAATTACCTCCAGCCTAGGCCATCTGGTATTCTGTACTGTGAGGATAGTCACGTAGTTACTAGGGATCACGTACAGAACTAACAGAGATCACGTACTGCCTGTTGCAGGGATCACGTAGTGAATAGAACAGGGGAACGTAGTTACTGGAGTAGGGATCACGTACAATCTAGTGCAGGGATCACGTACTGACTAGTGCAGGGATCGCGAAGTAACTAGTGCAGGGATCACGTACTGTCTAGTGCATGGATCACGTACTGACTAGTGCAGGGATCACGTACTATCTAGTACTATCGTGTAGTACCCTCAGTACTCAGATAAAGTGAGTGCATGACTACAGCACAACTTTTTCACTGATAAAAGTAAAGATGCTAGCGACTGTTCTTTAAACACATATGTAGCCACCACTCCACCCAGTCCCCCCCTCCCCCAAAACTTCCCAACAGAAAATCGAAAACTTTAATACCCCGCTGCTCCAAAAGATCATTTGATCTCAGCAGAAAAGATTGAGTTCTGTTTCCGGCACTGTTCCTTTGAACCTCTTCCCCTCCTCCCACCTTACAGTTTAGACCTGATATGTACGTTACAGCCAGCGAGATTCAAGTCAGCTTAGCATTGCAAAGCCGAAAAGTTTGTTTCTAGAACAATGTCACATGATCAGAGGCGTAGCGAACCTTCCCGGCGCCCGGGGACAAACTTTCAATTCGGCGCCCCCCCCCTCAAACTTTGATTTGCACCCCCCCCCTCAAACTTTTTATAATGCAAAAATGCAGCTAAAATAACATTTTAATTTGTTTTTACAACCCATTTTGGCGCCCCTAAGGTCGGCGCCAGGGACATATGTACACCCCTGCCCCACCCCCCCCATCGCTACGCCTCTGAACATGATCAAGTAAACTCTACTTTAATAGGTCTTTTGTACTAAGAAATGGTTCTTGTTTTTTTAAACTCTCTAAATTTTTTATTACAAAAATTTAAATATGTGCGACAGTGACAAACAGGAAAAGACTTGATTACGACATCTGTGAGTTAAAACCACTAGGTGGCGTCAATATCAGCTGCATGAGCTACCCTCTATAGGTGGCGCCACCTAATGTTGTATCACAACCAGGAGAATTAATAGCCATAACCCCAATCTGACGTTAAATTCCGCCATATCGTTTAGACATCATCAATTTATAACGAGCTTTTCAATGAGGGCCGAGTTAACCCAGACATCACTCCCCCCACCCCCACACCCACCCCACAAGAAAATCAATATAATTGTGTTTGACCAGTCTATCACCTCGGGGACGTGTAGGAACATGTCCATTCATATGATCACCTGCTTTCATTGACGTCAGCACACCGGTCTCTTCCTGTTCGGCCTTTAGCCACGTCTACAATAACAGCCTTTCCATAACTATTTACTAATCACCTACAATAAAATGAACACCACCAAACACAAATGCTGCAAAACAAAATACTTTCACCCGTGACCCACACAGCGATGTAACAGGATCATCGAAGCGTACCTTTACTTCACCTGAACTTTTATGCTATACTTCAGCACTACACATTTTATACCTATACATATACACACATATCAGTGCACCCCAATACCCTTGACTTTCTCTACACCTCAGTAGCGTAGCCAGGGGGGGGGGGGGGAGATATGTCCCCGGGCGCCGACCTTAGGGGGCGCCAAAATGGGTTGGAAAAATAAATTGAAAGGTTGAGGGGCTGCAAATTGAAAGTTTGAGGGGGGGGGGGGGGGGGGTGCAAATCGAAATCTTGAGAGGGGGGGGGGGGTGCAAATCGAAAAGTTTGTCCCCGGGCGCCTGGAAGGGTCGCTACGCCTCTGCTACACCTTACAGTTACTGCGACTACATAACAGAAACATTTGATGTAGCGGGTAACTCGTCAAAACAAACCACCAAACAAACAAACAAACATACAAACTACCAAATAAGGAAACAAAAAAAGCAAACAAACAAAATAATTAAACGAACATAAAAAATAACCAACAACCAACCATCTAATCAACCAAACAAGCAAGCAAGTAATTAAGCAAACAAACAGCCAATGCTTACAGCACATATGTTAACGTTAACTTAACATACATTGTCCTCTTTTTAATGACTTTATCAGTTAATTGTAATTAATTATCAGACCAAGGTTTACAACACGTGAACTCACAAGATAGCTGACCGCGATCTCCTACAAAACAATTCATCAATGTCTTCAGAAGATAAAACTAGTTTAGTCTTAGAAATTTAAAAAATGGAAGTTAAAAATATCCTCCTCAAATTATTCATAAAAAAAAAAAAAAAAAAAAAAAAAAAAAAAAAAAAGAAACAACAAAACAAATACACAAAACAAACAAGAAAACAAAACAAAAACTCAAATGTTACTTTAAAGAACCCACGTACAATAAATCTCATAGGGACTATCAAAACAAGCCTTAGCCGTAGCTAGAACTTAAACCATAAAAACATATCCTAGTCTTAGGCTAACACTCAACATCAATGAATGGTGGGTACAGCTAAACCTTTTCTATTAAAATACTTTGTATCATGGATGTCCAAACACACCCACCAGCATCAGACCATCTATCAATATTTTAAACGAGGCAATCAAATTACCAAAAAAAAGATCGATCAATAACTAGCCTATCGATTGGCACACTGAACAGAAAGAGCACAGCTAAATGAAATGTCATGGATAACGTAGTAACAGACAACAATTCAGCATATAACACATCTAGAGGATGAGGTACAACTATGAGCAGGCTGGGTTATTAGTCTAATTAATAATCTAAGTATGAAAGGAAAATGATACTGTAGTTAAAGTAATGATTCCTCTGCGGTCCAATTGGTATATGAAGTTAAAGGTCATGTTTCTTTACATCAGCATATGAAATGTTAATGTGGTCAGCAATAAGCACAGCCGCATTTACTTTCCCTAAAGTGGACTCAGGCACCGACTTGAACCCGGATTCGAACTCCAAGCTTTCGAGTTAGCAGTCTAGCGCTCTACCGCTAGGCCACGCAGTCGAATGAAAACTGTAACTAAGGCACTCGAATATAGTTTATACGCAAAGCTATCTTTGTTCCGTTTAAACAAGAAATGGTGGTTTCATATCATGTACAATGGGCACTGCCTTTAAAAAAATGTCTGGGAAATTCTCGGGGAAAAACTGGTGTCCATGTTTTAAGGTGTCACTCAAAACTCTAATGACCTGGCTAGCAAAATCTCCGACGTTACCCACATGGTCGGCGTATATCACTTTACACATGTCTGGTCAGTTTCAGTGCTACTCTCAGGGATCTCACGGAGGAGACATAGACCCCCCCCCTCTCCCCTCCAAGCACGTCCACCTTCCCCCTGGACGAAATTGTATTTCAATTATATAGAAAATATAAAGGCTTACTTTAACCGGTGTCCGCCCCATGGAAAATTTTAAGTGCCCCCCCCCCCCCTCCCTTGAGAAAAATGTCTAAGAAAACACCGATCTGAAGCTACCAGTAAACATGCAAATAAGGAAGTCAAGCAATCAAGCTAATGACCAATTACACATAAAACATTCACTCACGCACACGCACTCACCTACTCACACTTTCTTTTAAACGTACACCTCCCCCCTCCCCACTAATACTTACACTCTACCTTGCTATTTTAATTTCAACCCTCACAAGACTAGCACACAAAAAAAGAACAAATACATCTTGTACCATACTAATTTGGCCCATACTCTAGAAAATAGTGTTACCTTGCCAAGTCAGGTAATTAGTGATTGCATTTTATTTATTTTCCTCTCATTAAATAAAGTCAATTTTGCATTCAAAATGAAAAATCAACAAATGAAAAGAAATATTAATCCAAACATGTATACCAGGTTTTTCTATTTGTTTTGATCATGTGACAATAATATTTACACCACGTGTAGGATAAGTAAACAAAGACAACGGAAGGTCATTGAGGGTGAGCAAGTCCAGCTGTAGGTACGCTCTACTCAGCATGCATCACGTGCCACGCGTCAAGACCTGCATTTCGTCAGCGAGGTAAAAAAATAAAAATACCAACGACGGGGCATAATAAGGGGAGAAAACTCTACAGGGGAAATAACCCCTAGCCTTGTATTGGATATTATTGGCAACGAACGAGTGCAGGGACCAAAATATACATTGTGTGACATTGGCTTCGTGATTACAAGGTCGCTGTACCAAGGTCGGAGGAGCCGAACATTTCCGGTTTTGGCATCGATTTGGACCTGGCTAGGCGCATGTTCACAAGAAGTGACTTTAAACAATGGTACATTGGTTCTTTATCTACAGGTCTTTGTTTAGCTGGGTTTAAAATAACACAACATTGTTTTAGCAGTTTTAGTAAGAGTCATGTCAATTATTTAAATAACACGGTATCCATGTCATTAAGAATCGATTATTGAAATGTATTTTAACAGGCGACAGTAATATATTTAATTATTATTGATAATAATATTTTTAAAAATATAATCAAAACCTGCTATTCTTTTTAAAAAGTTTTTGTATTGTTGTAATTGGAAGACCATTGTTTTAGAAAATTAAGAGGCTATCGAATATATTTTTAATTATTTTCATCACAGTCAGTGAAAGGTAAATATGGCAAAATACTGAGACTTAAACGTATTTACCATGGGAGGTGTGTGTGTGTGTGGGGGGGGGGGGCATTCCTAATTATAGAATACAGACAGAACACAGATGTAAGCCGGACTGGTAGATTACATAGATGTAAGCAGGAACTATTGATTATTTACGGAGTTGTGTCAAGCGGGATTGATCAAATAATTTCTTTTAGAAAAAAAAATGAGCTGCAAAAAAGGAAGCTTAAATGACCTAATCTCTGTTGTGGTAAGATCAGTCACAAACATTAGCCTCTAATGAAAATGTTTCAGAAACCAATGGACTTCCAATGTTGAACCCTAACCAGCAGGATTTGAGATTATTCGTTGGGTGTGAAATACAAGGCTTAATTAAATACAAGGGGAGGGATAGGGCAAGGGCGACGAAAATAAGCACGGATAGTCTATGTATCTCTATATATACTGTATATATATGTATAAATATATGCGTATATCGGCCTATATAGGGCATATATATATATATATATATATATATATATATATATATATATATATATATATATATATATATATATATATATATATATATATATATATATATATATATATATTTTTTTTTTTTTTTTCTTATTTAGAAATGCACTTTCCCTCGCCCCTGTGATTATTTAACAAGGTCACCCGGAGAAGGTAGGAGGTAGGTAGATCAAGGTTTTTTTCAGTCTATAAATAACCACCCGTTTTAATTCCATTCAAACGTAACGTTTAGCTTCCCCCAGCGTTGATCTTAACGTCCCTTTAGCGTCTAGCCCGCGAGCTACCGTCGCGTTTCTTTAGAGAGCGACACAGAAAAAAGACATGGGGGGTTAAAGTTGATCTAACCCGCACAATGTCACTATGACAAAAAGCACCCTCGCTTTCCCAATGAGTAATGTGTACTTTGATTTTTCTATTTGGAAGGCGCGCGGCATTCAGGAAGTCAACACAGGACCGCCCGAGTAACTTGATTAGCAGGTTTTAGTCGTTCGAATGATCGTGGTTTTTTTTTTTCGTTTCGTTTCTTTTTGCTCAACTGACTATAGTTCGTGGGTTAGTGCTAAAAATATAACTGTGTTAAGCCTAGGTTGAATAAGTAATTAGCGATAACACCGATTCGAATATCAGAATAATATTAAACCTGGTCTAACGCAGATTTTTTTTTTATACTCAGGATAATCCCATCAAATTTCGGATTTAAATAGGGGAAAAGGGAGAAAAATATTTTTTAAGCAGAGAAAAAAGTAACAAGAAATAGAAACGTTTAAGCGAGACATCACAAAGAAACAATTAATGTGTAAATACATAAATGATTAAACAAATAAATACTCTGATACAGTAAAACACACAACACAGGACGATAAAACGATACCACTTGACAACCAAAACCCACTTCAAGCGACTCCAGCACAACCAATAGAAAAACGTCATACATCGCTGATCAAATCGCTCGTACTTTAGTCACAGGAACAAGTTAAAAACTCGAACTGCCAGAATGCACGTACGCGCTGTGAATCAACCAGGATACACGAACAGTTGCTATTGATTGTACTATAACATCTAGTTTAGAACAATAACATTGGGGACAATCAAAAGACGGAGACGGGATTGTACTTGGTATTAAAGAAATAATAGAGCGAGATTATTTATAAGTTGTTTTAAACAGGATTTGAATCTTAGATTGTCCTTGAATCAATTAAAAAAAGATGTCACACGCTCGAAGAATGCACACAGATAAAACAGGAGGGAGTGGGGTTTGTATAAATGACTAGCTAAGTGAAAAAAAAGAATCTATTTCAAAGATTTATAGAATTTAAGTATGTGGACCATGCAGAGGCGTAGCGACCCTTCCCGGCGCCCGGGGACAAACTTTCGATTTGCACCCCCTTCGAACTTTTCATGTGCACCCCCCCTCCCTCAAACTTACAATTTGCACCCCCCCTCGAACTTTTCATTTGCACCCCCCCCCCTCAAACTTTCAATTTGGCGCCCCCCTAAGGTCAGCGCCCGGGGACATATGCCCCCCCCCCCCCCCCAGCTACGCCTCTGGGACCATGTCGTTGTATATAATAACGTCAGCTAACTGCTAACCTAGCCATGAATGACAGAGTGGATTCCCCTTGAGCGCCCATAGCTGCCCTTCTTATGCCAATATCATCATGGACTTTAATAACATGTTGTATATAGGCTATATTTTAAATAATGGCTTTTTTAATTATTAAAAAATCATTACAGCAAAATTAAATTAAAAATAATTTTAAAAGTGTGCGAATAGAATTATTAAACATTGCTATTCTAGTCGAAAAAACAGTTAAAAAAATAATTAGCAAAAGGGTTAAGTACTGTACACCTATAATTGAGTGTTACTCAACTTGTAGGTAAAACGTTGCACTGCCACTTTAAACAAGCATATTTTATTCAATCTACCATATGCAACTTACCAAACAGACGTAGATCTAATTCAAATCCCAACAAATTAAAATTTAAATATGCGCTCTTTTATTATTTGAGTTGTCGTTAATCCGAAAATTAAGCTTAACAGCAAAGTTGAAGATTGAAAAAAAGATTGACACCCTTCTGGCTTGTAGTAGCTATAACTAAGGTCACCTTCCACTGAAAATCTATAATTTATTATATCTTTTGGACCTTATCTCACCAATGATTTTATCAACTACTTTTTTCCTTGGACGAAACAGCCGCTGATACGTCCGCGTGCTTCCCTAATTCTTTTTATAGGTGCGCGCATGAAACGAGGGACGCCGTCGTCGTCACGTACGCCAGTGTTTGTGACGTCATGCACTTTCTAAATTATTATTGGTCCGCTCGCGAGTTTCTATATTTAAGCTGGTGAAATTTGATTCCGTGTTCCAATGTTGCACCTAAACCGGTTGTAAATAAACAAATACAATGTAAAACAATAATAGATCTATATCCCTTTAAAAAAACCCTACCAATACATAAAGTAAACACTGTGATAGCTATTTTAGTAGCAAAAGTAAAATACTCATTCCTGATGCCAATGCTATAAATAACATTGAGGTCACGCACATCAAACGGGAAATTCCCTTGTTCAAGACAGTAATCGTGGCTCAAACAAAAACACCACAAAACACTATCCTTTAGTGACTGGGAGTAGAGCAGAGGAAAGATAGCCCAAGCTCACATTTAGACTATTGATTTATTGATCAGATATATCGATTAGCCGTTTTACGTTCTAGCCCAGCGGAGTGGATTCTGTTAATGAAATAAAATATAACAATGCGACAACTTTAGCAGACTAATCGGAACCAGCTTTAGGCCTTTAAAAAAATAAAAAAAAAAAAATAAACCCCAAATGTTTGTGTAGTTTTCATTGATAATTTCGATGACTGAGAGAAGAAACTCTCATTTTCTCGGGAACTTTAAAACACTTTATTATTTAAGTGAATAAACCGTTTCAGTAAAAAAAAAAAAAAAAAAAAAAAACAAAAGAAACAAAACCATCTAGATCTATAATGATGTATTTAATGGAAGCGCCACCCAGACAAGTGAAATGACCAGGTATTTTATTTTATTTACAAAATGCATTTTTGAAAATTTGGACGTGTTCATCAACTTACATTGAAACAGCGAGCAGAATTGATATACACAACCAACTAAAGTGTTATAAGTAAAAGCAGATTAATGCATATGGATACAAGATATTAATGATAAAATTCATTTTAAATAAAATTGTTTAAAAACTGGATATTTAGTTCTACTGTTATTATGATCGATTACATACCTTAGTTCACCAAGGGCCAGAATAACTTTAAGACAATTCTACGGTAATCAAAACAGGTAGTCTCCCTTGACTTTGTAGAGTACTCCATGTAAAAATAATTTGAAAATCAGTTTTTAGACTCACAAAATGTGTGAAAATTTCTCATAAATATATTTCAAGATATTTGTAAAGAATAAACAATAAAACCCATTGTTATCATATTATGTATAAATTTTCAAATTATTGACATATTTTCTCAATAGAAAATAGAAACAAATGTTATTAGATCTGGTAGATCTAGTGCTAAATATAAAACACACAATTTTTAAGATAATAAATAGAAAGTTTGTTGTATAATTTAAAGACATTAGTGTAATGTTTACAAATAAATGAGCCAACACCAATAGGTTTTGTCAATGTTTATTTGTTCAGTGATAAACTTCAGAATGAAACATATCACCCTCATAATGTACACAAATGTGATTCAGCTGTGAGCTTTTTCATTCAGATCCATTCTAATATTTACACACACTCTAAAAAAATAAATAAATAGAACCAAACAAGTCCTATAAGTTCATGTAAAAAATAGTAGCATTATAAATTAATTTTCTTTTTTGAATAATAACCAATTTTTATTTTTATGGTAGGAAACAAATATTTTTTTAAACTTCTGTAGTCCTACACCTTCAAAACAATTTCCTAAATATAGGGCAAAATATTTGCTACTTTTATTCAATAAACCAATTTCAAGTGGTAACAAAAACCAATCGTAGTTTTTACAAAACAATAAAAATTATATAAAACTGAATGTCTAAAAAATTAAGTCTATCTATGTACAAAACGTATAAGAATTATATATTTAAAAATTTGTAAGCAACAGATTCATTATCTCATATTCATTTTTTATATATCACATATTAATGCAGACGAAATTCTGTCATAATTTAAGGTGTCAAAAAGGGAAAATATGCAAAACAAATTCACAATAGGTTTCCTTGGCACTGTAAAAACAATTTGATTTTATATTATAGATAACTAATAATACTTAAATCAACATTACACGACCTTGAAAAAACGTGTTTGCATTTACTTTTTAAAATACTTAATATGAACATTTCCCACCAATCACTCCAAAATTTGAGATAAGGTATTCTATTATTTCCCTTTATTTATTTTGACCAGGCAGTATCATCAAAGGGATCTATCTGTCGCTGTGAATAAGCTTCTTTGAATTCTGGTCCCAGCATTTCAAGATCTTTCACATCTCTTATCACACCCTAGAAATGGAAAAAAAATTGTGAGTTACAATTTTGAATTAGTTGGGCATTTAACAAAACAAATGTTAACAAAAAATGTAACAAGACTGAAAATATTAGTTTTATCTTTTAAAATTCTAATTTTAATAAATGTAAAGGTAAATAGTGTGAAAATATTCAACTAAACTTAGCAAACACGTTCCTAGTTTTTTTTTTAAAATGTACATGTTAAACTAAAATGTTAAAAAAAATAACATACAATAGGCATAATCCTAAATAGGTCTGAATGTGTGACTTTTAATTACTCTATGCAAATATCTTATTCAAATTTTGGCAACCAGATTTACAATAGTAAAAATATTTTTTTAAACAACCACATGACTCTAGACATGTCTGTGTAACTCTCCTTACTCTTGGCAAATATCTTTTTCATATTTCGCTAACCAGATCTACATTAGTATAAATAAATAACTTTTTGAACAACCATATGACTCTCTGTGTAACTCAACTTACCCTCGGCAAATATCCTATCAATTTTTTAGCATGCTCTTTCAACAACTTCTGCCTCTCCTCCTCAATGATCTGTTTGCGGATGTGCTCAAGTTTGGCCTCCTCCAGCCTGGCCTCAGCCTCCGCCTCCCTCTCGCGGGCAAACTGAGTCCTCCTGTCCTCCAGCAGCTGCTCCACCGCCCTCTGGTGCTCCAGCTGCTTCATGCGGCGACGCTGGGCGTTCATTTGTTCTATGCGGTCATCTTCAGCAAACTTGGCCAACATCTGTCATAATTTAAAAACTTCAATCATAAAAACAAAGCATTTGATTTTAAGTTAGTAGGATTAGAATTATTCACAAATGTATTATATCTATCTGCTAAACTATCAATAAATATATTTATATGTATATATTTATATATATATATATATATATATATATATATATATATATAAAATTCTCTTCTTGGAGACGCTAGAAAACAAGCTGTAAACGCGCTCTCTACCACCCCACCCCTACATGGTCTGGTGAGCTGTGGTTCACGCTAAATGTTTATAATCGTAGAGCCGGGTTTAGTGACGGCTATTAGGGGCAGATAATTTATTTAGAAACGATTTTAAACTTAGGGGAGGTAGCGAAGAGGAGGCTGCTTTCACGGGGGGAGGGGGGGGGGTTGTAGGGTAGGGTTGGGGGAAAGGAGGGTGGGGGTAGTATCGTTCTGAACAACCTACTGGTAGTGTTTTAAAGCAAATATTTTCAGTGGCAGCATTGGTACTGTCGAATTCACAAATTATGAATTACTGAAAAGTAGAAAATAAAACAACTAAATAGCGGCGTATGATATGCCGCGGGTCGGCTCGCATGTTTATATATATATATATATATGTTTAAAAAAAATATAAATATGTATGTATGCATGTATTCAGTGAGTTAAGTAACAGTAAAATATCCATTCAGTTTATGTGACGTATGAAGAATTTATCTCTTTCTCTGATATCAGCATAGAAAGTGTGGTCTGCTCGATGCCCTGCTGCTTTTATTTTACTTTTACTGACTCAACACAAGTACACAAACAATTGTTGAGCAAAGTGACATCCTACTGACTTAGTGAACAACAGACCTGTTTCTTAAACTCCTCCTCTTCTTCTTTTTCAGCCTCCATTCTAAGTGCCTTGAACTGCATCTGTTGGGCGTGTGTGACTTGGAGGTCAATCTTCTGTCTGATCTGTCGCTCAATGTCAGCCTGTTAGGGAAGTACAACATGTTTTTAGAACTTCAGTGTGGGAAATCAAATACTGCTTGAGTGCTTAACACATTAAATCGGAAACACATATTTTATGTTTAATGTTAAAAAACAAATTGCAGTCTGCTTGTGGGTTTCTCGCTAATATATTAATTTCATTGTTTTTAAGAAGAATTTTTTTGTCCTATTGGCTTTTTAAGTCAAATATGTTAACTGTTTATTTCTAAGCAAAAATAATTGTACTTTTTGCGTTTTAGTATAACTTCATTATTTACTGAAAAAAAAAGAAAAAAAAATGCTTTTGTCTTTAAGGTAATTAGTGTGAGTTTTCAAAAGAAAAAGATTTACCATCTCCCTTTGCCTTTCCCTTTCTTCTGTCTCTTCAATAACCAGTTCCAGCCTGATCCTCTCCATTTCTGCTCGCTCTGCTTCTTTCCTGGCAATCTCCTGGGCTAACTGGTAAAAAATAATGGAATATTTCAATGACAACAATACTTGACTGCACTGGTGCAGTATACTTCATTTTAATGTTACTGTATTTTCAATTATCCGTTTGACATAACTGATGATTTATTAGCAGCATAAGAATTTTTAAAAAATGTAATAGCTTTAATAATTATTTTAAATTATTTTTAAACCCAGGTAAGAATCTAAACAAAAAGGAACCTTTTACATAAATGAAAACATAAAGTAGCGCATAACAAAAAAATCTTTCTCTATTGTCAAATTACAAAATATTTTGTAAAATCAATCATCTATTTGGAAAGCTAATAATTCTTAATTTTGTACTGGGGAATCTGATTAGAACTTAGGTAATCAATTGTGAAGGTTTTATCCTTTTGCTAATAATAAGAGTTATTTTCCTTAGATAATGCTGTATGTTGTTTACAATCACCTGCAATATGGCCTCTAGTTTAGTGACAACATAGGGAAAATCAAGTTCATACTTACTGCTTCCTGTACTTTGCCCATTGCAACATCCTTCTCTTTCTTCTGAGACTTGACGTAGTCTTCCCTCTCCTGCATCTCTTTGGCAAACCTGAGAATTCTCTGATTCTCTTCATCCATCTTCTTCTTCTCCTGCACCTTCCAGGCTTCCCTAGCCTTTTGGAACTCTTCAATGTATTGCTGGGTGACTTTTCTTTTCATCATCTGTCTCTCTATTTCCCTGGAGCCAAAAGAAATAATTATATATTAAATGCTTTACAACAAGCAATGACGTACCTAAAGGTTTAGTGGACTAAACTAGGAATTAAGCTTAATTAAACATTTTCAATTTTTAAAAATTACTGATTATAAAATAATTATTAATAAAAAAAATCTATAATAAAAGCTAATCTATAACTGAAACCATGTTAATGATTATGATTTTCAAAACCGGTCCTGATTAGGCTAGCTCAATATAACTACCTACATTTAGAAAAACTTACTGAACTAGTGTACAAAGCGAAACTAAAAGTTCTAACCTTTGAGCAACTAACGACAAACCTTATTTAACAGCTCTGTTAGAACAACTAGAATCAACTTCCCTAAACACTAAAAGTGATAACAATAGATTGCTAAAAAGTATAATTTAAAAAAAAATGTTGATAGGAAAGAAGAATAGGGGAAAAAAAAATCATGTCCAACTTCTGATCCTCTTCGTAAATCTTGCGAACAATTTCATCAATCATGAGTTTCTCCTTGAGGAACTCCTCATAAGCTTGTTGTTTCTGGGCTTCCTGCTCTTCCAGCTGTCGCTCCAACTCTTGTTGATAGCGCACCTAAGGATAAATAAATACACTGTTTTATATGGGTTTATAATATTACCAGCTGCTTCACAGCTCATTTATAGAACGTCCAAGATATAAATAAGTACACTGGTTTATATGGGTTTATAATATTTTATTGTGCTAGAGTCCACAGGATGTCTTTGAGTCCATATAATGTTAATTATAAAATTAATATTATTTGGACTCAAAGACATCCTGTGGACTCTAGCACAATAAATTCATGTTATGCTGGGGTTTGCACTGGGTCCAAAAAAATCTGATGGGCAAAAGATAGAGCTAGTGGAAGTAAATCTGGCTAGACATGTTGCTGAAAACAGAAACACTTCACCATCAGCAACAGATTTAATGGATTATTTGGACCTGTATTTGGACCTAAACATTTTATTCATATTTGTAAAAATGTATTAAAAAATTCTAAATAACAATGAAAAAAATAATGTAAAAAAATAATTTTTTTAACAAGCAGCAGATTTGTATTAAGCATGAAACAAATTATATTTGATGTAATCCCCATAACCCCATTAATAAAAACAAACACAGTAGAAGAAAATAACAAAAGCCAGCTAAAAATAATTACACAAAAATATCCCCCTTTATCTGGATTATGTTTTTTTAAATAAAGAAAGATAATTAAATAAAAACAAATATGCATATCTTACCATCTCTTTGTATCTAAGAAGCTCCCTTTGATGTTCTGCTTCCTCTGCCCTCTCATTCTGTTCCTTCATTTGTCTAGCTATTTCTGAGTCACGTTTCTGTACAAAAAGTAGTTATGAATTAAATCTAATTAATAGACAAATCAGCAGTAATAAAATTTTGATTTTAATGAACAGGGTATTGTGATACAAAGGGAAGTAACAAAAATATTCCTTTTGAAAATTATATATGAAAATATTGAGAGAAAAATAAAAAACAATTTTTTTTTTCTTCCTACCATATCATCATATTTCAGAGCTTCTTTCTCTGCCATCTGAGCAGCCCTCTCCTTGTTCATGTAGGCAGCCCGAAGTTTTCCTTCTAGTTCCCGAAGTTCTAAGCTTAAATGATATATACATTTTCAAAATAAGCAAGGCAAACTACACAGGTACATCATTGCATGTAAAAAAAAATGTACTACTATAACATAATTCTTAATAATTATGGTTTATATTTGATCTACCCTAACTTTGAGTTTTTAAATTGTGAAAATTAAATTTAGTTATGACTTTAAATAACATAAAGCAAACATCTCTTCTCACATAAGAATAGGACCTAATTTGTCTTCCCTTCAAATAGGCTAATCCCCACAGATCACTAAAAAGTTGGCAACTGAACAAGTACAAATTGAATATTTTATTTTGCAATAAGTTACAATTTGTGGTGCTATAAACTATCTTTTATTATTTTAATGACAAGTATTTTTTAAGGTTATAATTTTAAGTTTAATGATACTTTTTTTAGTAAATGTAATTCTTAAATAACTAAACCTAAATCACTCCAATGGTAAAGATTTCTCTTTAGATCTAGCAATCCAGTAGGCAGATGAAGTTGAGTTCATGTTTTTTGGCATATGAAGGGATAATGCGGTCAGAGCTATGCCCAGCCACCCTTTACTTTCCCTAACGTGAGTTAGGTAACCCATCAGAGCTAGGAGGAGTCAAAGACGTTCCACTGACTTGAAACCAGATTCAAAATCAAGACTTTTAGGTTATCAGTCTAGCCCTCTATCGCTAGGCCACGCCCTCCCACAAATCACAACAATAAGAGTATTATGATTGGTCAGTATGAGATAACCAATCAGGGCTTCACACACCTGGTTTCTCTAATCTGCTGTCTCATCTTCTCATCCCTCAGCTGCTCAAACTTGACACGCTCCAGCTCCCTGGCCAGATTTTCATCTTGCTCCATCTGCTGCTGCTTCAGCATCCTGTCTCTCTCTGCCTGGAGCACAAGACATAAGACAATAGAAGGAGCAACTCAAAGAACTTAGGCCTGATACTAAATGGTTCATGACATTTTATTCTTGGAGACAAAAAAACTTTCATACACAAGATCAAGTGTACAACATAAGACAATACAAGGAGCAACTCAAACAACATAGGCCTGATACTAAATGGTTCATGACATTTTATTCTTGGAGACAAAAAAACTTTCATACACAAGACCAAGTGTACAACATAAGACAATAGAAGGAACAACTCAAAGAAATTAGGCCTGATACTAAATGGTTCATGACATTTTATTCTTGGAGACAAAAAAACTTTCATACACAAGACCAAGTGTACAACATAAGACAATACAAGGAGCAACTCAAACAACATAGGCCTGATACTAAATGGTTCATGACATTTTATTCTTGGAGACAAAAAAACTTTCATACACAAGACCAACTGTACAACATAAGACAATAGAAGGAACAACTCAAAGAAATTAGGCCTGATACTAAATGGTTCATGACATTTTATTCTTGGAGACAAAAAAACTTTCATACACAAGACCAAGTGTACAACATAAGACAATACAAGGAGCAACTCAAACAACATAGGCCTGATACTAAATGGTTCATGACATTTTATTCTTGGAGACAAAAAAACTTTCATACACAAGACCAACTGTACAACATAAGACAATAGAAGGAACAACTCAAAGACCAAGTGTACAACATAAGACAATACAAGGAGCAACTCAAACAACATAGGCCTGATACTAAATGGTTCATGACATTTTATTCTTGGAGACAAAAAAACTTTCATACACAAGACCAAGTGTACAACATAAGACAATGGAAGGAGCAACTCAAAGACCAAGTGTACAACATAAGACAATGGAAGGAGCAACTCAAAGACCAAGTGTACAACATAAGACAATAGAAGGAGCAACTCAAAGACCAAGTATACAACATAAGACAATAGAAGGAGCAACTCAAAGACCAAGTGTACAACATAAGACAATAGAAGGAACAACTCAAAGACCAAGTGTACAACATAAGACAATAGAAGGAGCAACTCAAAGACCAAGTGTACAACATAAGACAATAGAAGGAACAACTCAAAGACCAAGTGTACAACATAAGACAATAGAAGGAGCAACTCAAAGACCAAGTGTACAACATAAGACAATAGAAGGAACAACTCAAACACCAAGTGTACAACATAAGACAATAGAAGGAGCAACACAAGACCAAGTGTACAACATAAGACAATAGAAGGAGCAACTCAAAGACCAAGTGTACAACATAAGACAATAGAAGGAGCAACTCAAAGACCAAGTGTACAACATAAGACAATAGAAGGAGCAACTCAAAGACCAAGTGTACAACATAAGACAATAGAAGGAGCAACTCAAAGACCAAGTGTACAACATAAGACAATAGAAGGAACAACTCAAAGACCAAGTGTACAACATAAGACAATAGAAGGAGCAACTCAAAGACCAAGTGTACAACATAAGACAATAGAAGGAGCAACACAAGACCAAGTGTACAACATAAGTCAATAGAAGGAGCAACACAAGACCAAGTGTACAACATTAGACAATATAAGGAGCAACTCAAAGACCAAGTGTACAACATTAGACAATAGAAGGAGCAACTCAAAGACCAAGTGTGCAACATAAGACAATAGAAGGAACAACTCAAAGACCAAGTGTACAACATAAGACAATAGAAGGAGCAACTCAAAGACCAAGTGTACAACATAAGACAATAGAAGGAACAACTCAAAGACCAAGTGTACAACATAAGACAATAGAAGGAGCAACTCAAAGACCAAGTGTACAACATAAGACAATAGAAGGAGCAACTCAAAGACCAAGTGTGCAACATAAGACAATAGAAGGAACAACTCAAAGACCAAGTGTACAACATAAGACAATAGAAGGAGCAACTCAAAGACCAAGTGTACAACATAAGACAATAGAAGGAGCACCTCAAAGACCAAGTGTGCAACATAAGACAATAGAAGGAGCAACTCAAAGAACATAGGCCTGATACTAAATGGTTCATGACATTTTATTCTTGGAGACAAAAAAAAAACTTTCATACACAAGACCATAAATTTGTTATATAAGTAAAGTTCCCACTTTGAACCTAATGGTTCATAGGGCAGGTGAAGTAAAGTTTACCAGTTTCTGTGACCTCAGCATATGAAGGGATAGTGCGGTCAGCACTATGCCCAGCGACCTTTAATTTCTCTAATGTTAGTTAGGTACCCATTATAGCTGGGTGGACTAAGGGACATTCTACTCATTTGAACCAGGCTTCGAACTCCAAACAGGATAGCAGTAAAGCCCTCTACCCATAGGCATCGCCATTCCACCTATTCTATATCGCATATATAAAACACTGCCTCCTACTCAAACAACAAGTATTATATAAAAATATATACTATACATATTGCACATTACTTTACTTGTTGATTACTTTTAACAAACTGGTCTGAAATAAACAAGAAGATAAAAATGTATAATGTAAAAACAAAGAAATATAAACACTTACCTTTAAGATAGCATCATTCATTTCAATTTCTTTATTCATTATTAACTGTTGTCTTAAGCTCCTCTTCTGTTGTAGCTGTGGGCAACAGATTTATAATTATTAAAATGTATTTTAAGCATCTCTTTAAAGCCTACAGTTTACACAATAAGTAACATAGGAACTTGCCCTACATCATGGTTATCCCTAGTGAAAGTCCTTGTGTTAAAATGCAGCAATTGGTTAAGGAGTGCTAGTATGGCTTTATGTTTACTATCCAACATTTAGAATATCAAAAAAACAAATTTTTTACAAAACTAGTGCTATCTGGGTGGGTTGATGTGTCCACTGGATGGTTATTTGGGTACTAACTGTGGGGCTTGTGTAAAAAACAACAAAAAAAACAACATTTTAGAATGTTTAAAAAGATCAGCACGTTTGATAATGAAAGGGAGGAGGGGTTGGATGTAACTCTGCGCCACCATTCAGGAATGACCCATATTTACTAGATTTTAGTAGAAAAATAAAAAAAATAAAAAGGTTCCTTTTATAGAGAACATAAATATTGAGTTAACCTTTATTGAAATCTGGAATAGTTACTCAAAATTTTAAAACGAAAACATCTAAATTTAAAAAAAAGTACCTTTTCCTCTTTCTGAATGTTTTCTCCAAAATAATTTGCCATTTTACGTTCTTGTTCTAAAACTTTTATGTCCATCTCCCTCTGACGATTCTTCTCCAACTCCTTTAGGTACCTGACCTGGTCCTGGCGATCTGCTCTTCTTGCCATAGCCTTTTAAAACAATTTTAAAAGAACATATTTTTATAAGCTACACCTTTAATATTTTAATGCCAGTATATTATGTAAACATCATTCTTTCATATACGTTAAACTCTAAGCACATAATCTTGAAAATAAAATATAATAAATCAAGACATTTTAGAAATGATTGAATATTACTAATTACCATGCACAAGCATTAGCTAACTTTAAAGAAACATATTTTCACCATAAACATGCAGTTTTGGCCTATCAAATTTATTTTTATTTAGAAAACTTATATGAAGGAATAGAGTGGTCAGCACTATGCCCAGCAGCATTTACTTTCCCTAACACGAATTAGGCTTTATTAGGTACCAGTCAAAGCTGGCTGGACTCAGGGACATTCTACTGACTAGAACTAGGGTGTGGGGAAATTGCGAGACGCGAAAAGCGAAATGGCGAGACGGGAAAATGCGAGAAGGTAATGCGAGACATACCTGCGGAATTAAGGGTAAATAGCGAGACAATTTTTGCGAAAAAAAAGTTTTTTTCATGCTTATTTCATCTTTATTTATTTAAATTATTTTTTTGTTTGTTTTAAAATAAACTAGCATGTAGCCATACCCTTTAACACGAGTGTTGTATGTTGTTATTTTTTATCTAGATTTTATTATATATATATATATATAGATAGATACTAAGAAGATAGATAGATCTATATCTAGATCTAGATCTATTAAAAAATCCTAACATTGTTGCTGTGCTACTGTCATCGCCCGCTCTCGTTAGCGAGAGGAAAATCCCGTCTCAGTCGGCATTAATTTTAAAAATCTTGCCCGCTCATGTTTATACAAACGTGAACTGTGTAATTGTGGATTGGTATAATCTTGTCAGCTGGAGAGATATTCTGCAACATCTATTTATGGATTTTTGTACTTGCAAAAAGTGTAAAAGTATAAACAATTCTAAAAAGTGTAATTTATTTTTTATTAAGTAATTTTAATTACAAACAAAATTTACAAACAAAATCTTCTGAAACAGTCCTAGCACTAATCAAACAAACCTCGTCACACCATCTTTCACACATAGTACATCCAACCCAGTTCATTAGACTCCCATTTATACTGTGCTAACGCAGAACACAAATATGAACATAATGGAAAAAAATGTGCGTCTGTAGATAATCTGAATAAAGTCCGCAATGGACAAAACTACCATTTAATAGCTAAAAGGGGTCATTCATAAATGACGATTTTTCCCCCCTCCCCTCCATCACACATTTTCACAAAAATCCAGACCCCCCCCTCCCACTAAAATGACGTCACACCTCAGTCTACAACCCCCCTCCAAATTGCAGTTGAATTTTTTTTAAAACATAGATATTTTCCCAAAATCTTGTCTAATTTCTGTCAAAATAGAGTATTTTAATCAATTCCTATTACAATTTATGAAAACAGTTTTCTAAAACGCGAAAAATGTCTAAAATTCTTTTTCTAACATTGCTTTTTTATAGTGTGACGGCACACATTTCTATGCAACAATACAAAATATGTTTGCGGCGGCACAGCGATCTTCAAAGACGGTAAATCAGGTGGCTTTGGCGTTCCACACAAAAGACAGAAGTTGATATATCGTCGGCGGTATTTCCGTCAGTTTTGAACAAGGTGGTATTCTAAGTCGACACAAAGACACAAAAGATGGGGGGGGGGGGGGGGGGGGGGAGTTGACAAATCATCAGTATGTCTAGCGACGGAAAAATCGGAAGTTTTAACAATGTAAACGAAACGTCTTTGAAGTCTGGACCAAATACCACTGAAAATCGGGTGCGGTAAATTTTTCGCAGAAATCTTCGCATTTCAACACCACCCAGCGTAAGTATCGGGTTGTGGTAAAATGCGAGACAAAAAAGTCACGTGACCGACCGTTTTCGCGCCCTTTTCGCATTTTCCCGCCTCGCCATTTCGCTTTTCGCGTCTCGCAATTTCCCCACACCCCTAGAACTAGAACCTGGTTTCCAACTAAAGACTTTTGGGTTGGCAGTCAAAACTCTTTACAAGACTAGACTACTAGACTAGGCAACGCTGTCCCATAAAATTTTTATGATTATTTTAGTAGGCCTACTATGTAATACTATGTATTTTAAGTTTAATTAGTAGGCCCTAATTAGTTAGCCTAGATCAAGTAATAGTTGAAATATAGTTAAGTAAGTTTAAGTAGTTTTAAGTTTAGATAGGCATAATATTTAATAATTTAATAAATAAATATTAGACAGTTATTAGGCCTATTAATTTAATATTAGTATTAAAAATAATAAATACTAGATCTAGATCTAGATGGTGTGTGGGGGGGTGGGTTGGTTTCAGTGTTTCTTTCAGACTTTTTCCTCCCCGGAGAGGGGTGGGGGTACTTGAAATTTTCGGGGGCGGGGGTAGAATTTTCTGGGAGGGGGCGGACACTGGAAAAAGTATATAATTATATTTCGTTGAATGGGACGGTAGACATGGTTTTTTTTTGGGGGGGGTGGGGGGGTGGGGGGGGCGGTGTGTGGAGGGGGTGGGGGGTGTGGGTGGTGTAGGGGGGTGGTGTGTGGTGGGGGGGGGGGTGTGGGGGGTGGGGTGGGGGTGGTGTGTGGGGGGGTGGGTTGGTTTTAGTTTAGAGAAAAGAGACAGCAATATCAGCCTAGCGCCCGTTGTACCCTTCCTCAACGGGCCATTTTTCTCGTGGCTAAATACATCAATATAGGCCAGAAATTAACTTTAAACAGCAGTGTCTGCAAGCAAGATTTGCTATATAAACAGCAGCCATTTATAAAATAGAGTGACTTCCGCCTGAATCTTGCGCTTTAAGTCTATAAAAATAAAACTTTAACAAGATGGCTGCTATAGTAAATGAGCATGGTTGCATCTGTTGGAAACATCGCTAGTCTTCATTTATTACTGAAAAGTTTTAATTCAATTGTTTAAAAACAGGTACATAAATGAAACATTTTTGTATTTTTAAAACATAAATCCTCCTCAAAATATGTAATAATTATTAAAATGTAAGGAGTCACCTGTTTTTCACATTACTAGTTAGTCGCGGGCGATTTTACGTACCCAAAACGATAGATTACCATCTAGATTGTCTATTATGTTTAAGTAAGTAGGCCTAGATCTAGATCTAGGCAAATATGAATAAATCTGAACGACAAAAATGAAAAAAGTACCATGTTTGTGGTCTATGTGATGCTAAACAACACAATGGTGAACTTTAAAAATCACAAACTAGTGGCCGCCAAGGTTTTGGCATGGAAAACAAAGATGGCGGAAATGTTGTAGTGATTGGGTCATTCCATTCGGTTGCTAAGGGTAGGAAGCTTACGCTTTTAAAAATAATTTTGTGTAAAAGATAGTCTTGATGAAGCCCAACGCAAATCTAACGCATTTTCTTTCCTTATGTTTTTACATTACAATTATTAAATGTCAAACAGTTGCATGTTCGTGAACGCAGTACTAATTTACCGAGGAGGAGGTTTAGTCTACCTTAAAAAAATTAAAAGCTTTTCATAGTCATAGATCTAGATTCAAATAAATAGTAGGCCTAAACAATTAATAAATAAGCCTATGCTTCTAGTATGCATTTATAGTTTTGCTTGACAATTTTAGAACAATTAAGTCACAGATGTTAAAATTAAATTAGAATAAGGCACATATGGACAGCACTATAAAAAAATAAGTGACAGTTGATAATTTTATTAATCAAACACTTGTGCCCAGAACTACAAGATGAGGTTTTTAACTCTTAAACATAGTAGCTTTAAGCACTAGACCTATAATTTATATTCATGTATAAATATTAGATGACTAATTTCATATCTAATAATTTGTTTTTTATTTCATCAAATGCTTCTTTGATTACTTGTGCGTTAAATTTCTTTTCTGTCTCAACTAATTGTATAGGCCTATTTGGCAAAATTAGGCCTACAAAAAGTTGAATTATTAGCCCTGATCTGAAAGAATTTTGTAGTTACCGTTCCTTGTTTCAGCAGACGTCTTATTTTCATTAGGACAGCCTTTATTTACTTTTTATTATGAATAGAAATGGTCTAGCTAGATCTAGATCTAGATCTAGACTAGGGATCTAGAGTCTAGAGGTCTAGACCTATCTGTAGTTTACTTAAAGTAATTTAAACTAATAAACTTGAGTGCCTTTCCACTAAAAAATCATTTTGTTTTTGATAGTTTAATTGATTAATTGTCAGTAAGCTTAATTTAGGGCTAGGCCTATTCCTATTAATTAATAAAATAGTAGGTAGGCTATATATAGTATAGGCCTATATAGTAGTATATAGTATATATTTAATAATTACTGATTAGTTAGTAATTAGTGATTATAAATTAGGCTTAATATTATAAATTATAATAATAAAATAAAACGAGCTGACCCCTTGCATATCAATCATCATACGCCATGATACGCCGCTAACTATTATAATATATATAATTTAGTATTTAGTTAGACTATTTAGACTTAGTTTTTTTTTTGTTTTCTACTTTTCAGTTCTTCATAGTTACTAGTTAGTGAATTCAACACTACCCTCCCTTCCATTTCCCCTCCCCCCATCCCCCACCACCATGAAAGCAGTAGTCCATGACGACAGTTTACGGACGACAATGAAAAAAATCAAGCAGGACTTCTTACCTCTCCTTAGTTTCAAATGGTTTAAACAAGCTAAATTATCTGCCCCTAATAGCCGTTACTTATTCGACCCAGCTCTACGATTGTAAACATTCGGGGTGAACCTTAGCTCACCAGAATGGTGGAGGTGCGGTTGGTAGCTAATGCCTAGAGAGCGGGGGAATACGGCGTGCGTTTACATGGTGGTGTCTCGCATGGTCCCCATGAAGAGAATTATATATAGTCTATAATATATAGATAATTGTAATGGCCGATTCTAGTCGGAATAAGATACGCATGCGATACGCATGCGCAATGATGAGAAACTACGACTTAACTTCGCGGCGATGCTTTCGATGGTACTGCGCATGCGTGTGTTTACAACCGCAGAACTCTAACACCAACCCTAATCCTATCCCTAACCCTAATCCTATCCCTAACCCTAGCCCTAATCCTATCCCTAACCCTATCCCTAATCCTACCCCTAACCCTCATTCTAGCCCTAACCCTAGCCATAGGTCACTGCGCATGCGCAATGCTATCTTTTGTCGACTAAGTGGAGACGTTGGGGAGAAAAATCTTCTTCCGAGTAGACACTTCGAATTGTAATTTACTAATTTTAATTTAGTTCTCTAGACTAGATTATCATTATAGTTAAGAGGCTAAGAAGACTAAGACATTATAAATCTTAAATAAAATAGATCTAATCTAAGCTGATTTTAGCCTGGAAAAATTTGCAGAAAAAACTAGGCATGCACAGTGGGAAATGTTTTTTGCCTCATGTACATGTGTATATTCACCTAATCTCCTAATGTCAAACCCTAATATAATCCTCCCTAAGGTCCCTAAAGTGAGTTCACTTCAGACATCCCTTTGGGGCTATGCCCCCCCCCCCCTGGAGAAAAAGTCTGAAAAAACACTAATCTTAGCCCCTAATGCCATAATGTTAACCCTTAAGCCTAAACCTAACCTGTAACCCTTCAAAAGCTCAACAACAGATTTTATTTACTAAGTAAAGAAAGAAAAAAGTGCAAAAAAAACCTCAGAGCTCAAAGGAACCCACGCCATTAAAACAAGTTGATTGATGCGCAACCATTTTGATCACCTGAGTAGTAATCACGTCTAAAAGTTGAAAATCATACTCAAAGATTGCATGCGGATGCATATTTGCTCCACATAGCCTAGGGCCTTGGTGAGGCTAGGCAGTAAACAGTTTGCTCCGTGTAGTCATTTCATATTTAACATTGTACAAGTAAGTCGTGCCAAGAGTCTAAAAATTTTTCTAAGTGTAAACAGGGGCGGTGCTACAAAGTGTTTACTCACTAACTGTTATTTATATAGGCTACTGTTAAGAGCGCAACTGTTAAGTAGTAAACGCTACAAGCTAATTAGATTTTAGATCTATCTAAATCTAGATTCTCTAGATCTATTTGTTTAGGTTCTAGACCTAGGCCAGGTGTAGGGTTGGCATAGGCCTAGGGTCTAATAATTTAATAAACTAAACTTCTTAACAAGATCTATAGACTGTGTCTAATGATTATAATCTATAATTATTTCCCTAAACTAGCTTAATAATTAAAAAGAAGTTAAAAATGATATTGTACTATTCTTTCAGGAAAATATTTGAACAATTTAACGGTTTGTATTAAATCTACAATTTGAAATTGTTGCAGTATTATTTTTGTTAGTTTATATTTGTAATTTGTTCCGTATTTGCTGTTGTATTTCTCTTTTTTTTTTATTGCTGATTAGAAATTAAAAAAAATGTTTTGTAATTAACACTGATAAAAAAATTCCAGTTTCAATTAATGGAAATATTTAGGCTGTACAAAGTATACTAAATGTAAACAGATATATTTTTATGACCTTAGTTTGATATGAACATCTAGATTCTATGTATGGGCCTAATTTATAAAACTTTGTATTTTTAGGAGCCCTTGAGTATAACAAAGATACTAAAATTTCTCAATTATTATTTTAAACCAAAATAAATCTAGTGTTACCACACCATCAACATTAATAAGTTAATAAAGTGCAGCATGTATATAATTTAAGTAATGGATATGGAGGAAAGGCTATTCAGAGGGTGCTGTGATGCAGGTACAGCATCCATCAATCTTAGCATGGTATGAATTGGATTTTCACTAAATATGCATAAACACTGGATTAGCTAATTCTTTTTATCCGAATATGAAAATCTTTTTCTCAATCTTTTCAATTTTACTGTTGTTACCAAATAAATCTGCTTTAATTTGTTTTATTTGAATTTTAAATCTTTGTTTTTCAGCTTAAAATGCCTACAAAAGTCGATATTGATTTAAGCAGCTTCCATTTTTGGTTTACTGCTTTGCTGATCTATGTGGAGCCTTTTTTTAAACCAGTGGTAAAGAAAACATGTTTACTTTAATTATTTTATTGTATTAAATCATGAAATGACAGATTTGAATTTTGAATATGATTTCTTTCATACTCTACTTACAGATTGGTGTTAATGAAAGCAAACATAGGATCATCTCTAAATATGTTGGGAAAACTGTTTCATTTTTTCTGTATTGCTTGGCATCTAACCTTTTCACACTGTGGACTGTCTTTAAGTAAGTATATAACTGATTTACATAATTTTCAAACCTGAATAATGCAACTAAAATAAACATACATTTATAACCTGATTATAATATAAGAGAAATCCAACTGATTCAAATATTCATTTATTTAACCAGAACAGACATGTCTACAAGAAAATGTTATTTCAACAAAAAAAAAATTATTGCTTTAGTTTTTCTGTACAATTATTTATTCTCTTTTTATAAATCTTGCATACTAGTACCTTGCCATATTGTTAAATTGTTGGTGTGGGTGCAGGGTAGAGCAATTGACTGTTAACCCAAAAGTTGAGTTCAGGTCAACCCAACTCTGATGGGTACCTGAACTTACATTAGGGAAAGTAAAGGCGGCTGGGCACAGTGTTGACCACACTATGCCTTCCTATACAGAAAAAAACAGATGAACTCTACTTCACCTGTGAGCCACCAGACCTGTATGGGAACTTCAAACATTGTTGGAAATAATTATAGATCGTAGCTAACATTTAACAAATCAATATTTGTTTCACAGAGTCACTCAAGTAATATCTAGTCATCCACGTACGCCTGATCTTTCAAGAAACAGTGTACTTTATTTGGGCTACTTGTTTTTGATAGCTGGCTTGTGCATCAAAATACACACCTACAGAAAATATGGCTTTGTTGCTGTAATGGGAGGTTTGTATTTTTTTTCTGTATGCATTTCCTTATGTTTGCTTGGGTAAGCAGAATAATATAATAAACATATTTTATAATATAGATAATTATCTATTGCTTATTTTACATTGTTATTTTATACAACTTAAATAGCATTTTTACCCTATTATAGGTCTACATATTTTAATTATAAAGCCCTAATATTTTAAATACAATAAACCATAGTGTTCATTATAAAGTGCATAAAGCATTATTTCATACAGCCCTAAGAGTTTCCAAAATATGAACAAGATAGTTGAAATTGGAGCAGCTTGGTCAAAGTTAGAACTAAACAAAAAAAATTAAGGTGTTTGGTTAGGTTTGAAAATGGCATTATATTCTTCAAAATGATTTGTTAAATTTTTAAACTGAACTGGTCACCTAAAGATAAAATTTTTAAATTGACAAAAAATGAAACTTTTATCTTTAGTTCATGAAGCAAAAATGAATTGATCAAAGTTAGAAAGTTCCCTGGCAATGTAGTTTCCCCCAGCAATGTAATTGTGTTGTGATGAACAGTGGCCTCCAGTGTAAAAAAACCCTGCAAGAACTCATGTCAAGGAATAGTTAACATTCAGTCCTTCTATCCTTCTAGATAACTATTTAATTAATTAAAAGTAATGTACATTAGGTTCTTAAAAATTGCTGATTTTTGTATTTGATTTTAATGAATGCTTTCAAATAAATGTCTTGTTTATTTCTGTGGTGCTTTATTACAGTTGGTGGGGAATGAGTTATACTAAACATCTACAATAGAACTCCTGCTTTAAACTGATAACAGATGCTTAAAAATTTTTCATTCCCTTTGATAGGTAAATATTTCAGGATAGGAACTAAGGAAGACAAACACCCACCGTCTGATCCTTATTATCATCCATCAGGAACTGCAACCGTTGTGTGCTTCATAGGTTATTCTCTTATGTAAGTTGCTTCTTGAGTTAAGGTATTGTTTTGTCTACATAAAGAAATTTAGTCCTACTATTCCTACACATGATAGTATTCTAAAATGGTCAAAACTATTTTTGCAACCATCATCATCTTTTACCTTTAATGTCCAAGACACATGGGGCAAACCCAGAAAGCCCCCTCCAATTTTGTCAGTCTCCTGCGATTTTCCTGGCAGTTCCCCAAGACAGTTTTGCATCTGCCAGCTGCTTCCCCACTGTGCCCCTCCACATCTCCCTTGGCCAACACCATCTTCCTTTTTTGGTTATTTTGGAAACTGCTTCTATTTCCATCTCTCCTAGTAGTCTATCATTGGAGATGGTGTTAGGCCTGTGGATGCTTTTTATCCTTCCCAGGCACTTAGCATGGAAAGAGTCCAGTGATCAGCTAGTGGCAGTTGTTACTTTCCAGCAATGTCTGCCCTACTGTAGCTAAGGACATTATTTTTTAAAAGTCTCCATTTTGTCTTAGGGGAGATTTTCTTTGCTTGGTTTAAGAGATGCTTGTTTTGATTTCAGCGGTGCAGTCTCCTTCATAATTAACAATGTTGCCTAAATATTTGCCACCATAATACACAACTTGAGTTAGCTGTGTAGGCCCACTGCTGTTTCATGCTTTCTTCTTTTTTTAATAAATCAAGTTTTAAATATTTTCTTTGCAGACAAGCTAGTGTAGCTGGACTGTTTTACTGCATTATCTGCTCAATAGCTTATGTTTTTGCATACTATTTCGAGAAGTAAGTTTTTATGTAACAATATCATACCATATAATATCTTTTAATACTTACCCTATAATTAAAGGAAAATGACTGTCATTTTATTTTATTCACCAACAGATTTCATTTGACACTTTACAAGGAAGAATATGTTAAGCCCAACCCAAAATATATGCCAGAGGATGATTAAATGAGATTGGAGGGACTGTTAGCAGTGTTCATCATTTCATAGAATAGTACAAAGACCTGAAATATTTTAAATAAGGTTATTTTATTTCAGTCATTCACGAATTTTTTTATCAGTTTGATTTAAGTTTGTTTATGAAGTTGAAGTTGGGTAGCCGTCAACACAATGACTTCACTGATTAAACAATGTTATATTGCTCTAGTTGTACAATAGGTTTAGTTTGTTGTCTCCATTGCTTATTATGGCGCTAGATCTGATGTTTCTCTCACTAACAGTGAGTTTACTTGTTGGTTTAAAGCTTGTTGAATTAACACACATTTTTTGCCTTAAATATAAGTATTTTTTATGCAGATGAAGTAGAGTTTACCAGTCTTAATTGGTAAGGGTCATGTAGAGATTGCAGGGGTTAATGTTTTGAACTTCACTGCCAATTTTTTTTAGACACGATCCAAGGGCATTGTCATGAGGGTAAGAATAGTAAGATCAACAAAAATTTGATAATTCACTTAACGGGGGGGGGGGGGGGGGGGGGGGGGGCAGGCAATTATATCTAGGTGAAACTACACATAAGATATGGTTCTTTTTTTCATAGCACTAATGACTACAAGATTTGAAACATTCAGACATTAGTCACTTCAGTATTACTACACAGTTTCAATGTCTCTGTCACTGCCACTTGAGTCAGCCTCCCTTTACCTCTGACACTATGTGACACTACTTTCATACTTCTGTCATTCTCTCATTCCCATTGTCATCTTCATTTTACCTTCTTGAATATTAGCTGTGTTGCTCGCCTGTCAAAACAAATTCACACTAGCTTACCTTATACTTCATTTTGTGCACCCTTCAGTTCAAAATACGCAAACACCCTATAATCTCACTACACATTTTTAACATAACATTATGTCACTCCTAGCCAGACCACATCGCTAAGTTATCATAAAGATTCTAGGTTAGTCATTGTATTGGTTTTTGGGATTAAAATTTACCTCACTCCAAATAAAAAATAACAATAAATGTTAATAAGTGGGATTTATACTAAGTCTACATGACACCGCTCTACCACATCAGCCTGTATGTGTTGTTGTAAGTAAAATATTCAATATTTGAAATTATTTTATGTTGGATAATGCATTGCCTGTTTCACAATTGGATTTTCATTGTCCAGTTTGTCTTTTCATTGACAAAAATAAATAATTTATTATATAAGTAACTCATGGTTTGTTGTTTTATATTGATTGTTGGGTATGCAACTATTTTTCACAATTCATTATCATAGAATTTTAAGAAAAAAGTTAAATTAGGAAATCTTTTTTTCTTTACTTTAGTTATATTTAATGTTAAATCCTATAGGCATTAAAATATATTTATAAACGAACAACTTTAAAAAAATGTCAATGTCTCCTTTCTTTTAAAATTTAGTTCAGTGACAGTGACATAGGATTTAGAAAATATTTTATTACTCCCCTTTGACAAATATTTCATAGTTTAAATTGTAAACACATATTTTGCAGTTTTCTCCCTTGTTAACTGCTTAAATTATAGAGGTATCTCGGAAGAAATCTCACTAAATAGGTAAGCTTTCTTCGGCATTTTTACACATAATACATGACCTACATGCATTTTATACTATTATGTGATAAACTTTTATTACTACGGTATTATGAAATATGTGTGATACACAAACATCCAACTTATACCTTTGATTTGCCGCCCTTTAATGACGCTACGAACATAGAGAGTTGTCTCTTATCTTTTTTGACTATGTGCTAGAGTGAGGTGAGGGAGAAAAGAGGATGAGGGGTGGGGTAGGTTTGTCTATTATTAAAAATAAAATAAAAAGTATTACAATTGATGGAACCGAAACATGTGGCGTCGTTTATTAACATTAAAGTACAAATTGCCTGACGCCACTTATGACAAAACCCCATGCACTTCTTTAGTAGACTTAATGCCGTTTAGGTATTGTGGTTGAAATAACTATTTTATGTTTTAAAAAATACCCTAGATTGTTTTCAATATTTAGATAGACGTAAAAGAATTGTAAAAAACAAACCACCACAACTCCCTGAACGGAAGACTATACAGCCTTGCTCACGGTAAGCATCCCAATTTTATGAAACTCTACCTACAACAATATTTTTTTAAAATATCAAGTAACGCCCCAGGTAACCGTCCCCCCACCCCAGCCCGAAACGGTACTTGTTGAATGCTCACCCTCTTAAGATAATATCCACCAGACATACTTCCAGCACACATGCGGTAGCTGGAGGGATAAGAAGATAAAGTTAACTTCTTTACTCTTGTGTAACCTACCAGTTTCATTGCTTTTTTAAAAATAAAAAACTAAGCTAGTCACCATTTTTAACCAAACTATGATACTAGACCCTTTACAATAAACTAAGTATATAAATTCTTATGAGCTATCGTTACATAAGAAGATAAAGCTAACTTCTTTACTCTTGTGTAACCTACCAGTTTCATTGCTTTTTTAAAAATAAAAACTAAGCTAGTCACCATTTTTAACCAAACTATGGAACTAGACCCTTTACAATAAACTAAGTATATAAATTCTTATGAGCTATCGTTATATAAGAAGATAAAGCTAAGTTCTTAACTCTTGTGTAACCTACCAGTTTCATTGCTTTTTTAAAAATAAAAACTAAGCTAGTCACCATTTTTAACCAAACTATGATACAAGACCCTTTACAATAAACTAAGTATATAAATTCTTATGAGCTATCGTTATATAAGAAGATAAAGCTAAGTTCTTAACTCTTGTGTAACCTACCAGTTTCATTGCTTTTTAAAAAAAATAAAAACTAAGCTAGTCACCATTTTTAACCAAACTATGATACTAGACCCTTTACAATAAAGTAAGTATATAAATTCTTATGAGCTATCGTTATATATATATATATATATATATATATATATATATATATATATATATATATATATATATATATATATATATATATATATATATATATATATATATATAAATGATACTATACATAATATTACTATTCTTTGCGACTGTCTGTAATTTGCTTAACATATTTTCTACGTTCTAAAAACATATATAGTTAATATTTTAATTTAATTATAACACCTGCTCGTTTTCCTTTTTTACCTGCCGAGTCCTTGAAACTTCACATTCTGTAAATGTTAATCCCTTAGCATTTATTACAAAGGATGTTACCGACATTTTAACAGAAATTAAGAATGGGTTTACACGAGCAGTTAAGTGCTACGAGTTACACGGCTTTGTTAACAAAGTTAAAGATAACAATGGTTTATAAAAAACATTTACAAAGGTGTTTTTTTTAGGGTGAATGACCTCGGACAATATCCACCCCCCCCCCACACACACACACTCCTCATTCCTCAGAATTCCTGCAAGCAAAATGTCAGACCTCTTCACTTATTGAGCTTTCCGCAAACGGTAATTTTGTATTACAAATGTCTATAAACGCATTACTTTAAAAGAAATTATCTTTTAGATTTAGACTTTGACCGAATATAGGCATACATATTTAGTTCTTGAAGAAAAAAAAATAGTATTTACATTTGAAGTCCGAAGAAATTTTATCATACGTCGTGAACAAATGTGTTCTTGAAGGCAGATAGTTGGAATATGTAGGAATGTTTGTAAAAAAAATTAAAATGTTATTTAAAGTTAGAATTTTCTTGTATACATATTAAAGAAATAATGTAGAAGAATCTGAATCATTAAAAAAAGGCCACTTAATAAAAATTGTATTAAGTGGATTCCTTCCACAGTAGATGGCGCGACAACTCTTCCGTAAAATCAACAACTCAGCCCATGCGCGCCCCTGACTTTGTTGAAATTGGCAGCTAGATTACCCGGACAAAGTCTGAGATATGCCAGGTGGATTTTTGGCTCTGTGGTAGGTAAGGCTGGACAGATGAGTAGTGAGTGGGGTTAGGATTGAGGCGAGAAATCTGTTTCCAGGGGCGTAGGGTTAGGACTGACGCTAGAAATCTGTTTCCAGGGGCGTAGGGTTAGGACTGAGGCAAGAAATCTGTTTCCAGGGGCGTAGGGTTAGGACTGAGGCAAGAAATCTGTTTCCAGGGGCGTAGGGTTAGGACTGAGGCGAGAAATCTGTTTCCAGAGGCGTAGGGTTAGGGCTGAGGCGAGAAATCTGTTTCCAGGGGCGTAGGGTTAGGACTGAGGCGAGAAATCTGTTTCCAGAGGCGTAGGGTTAGGGCTGAGAGGAGAAATCTGTTTCCAGGGGCGTAGGGTTAGGACTGAGGCAAGAAATCTGTTTCCAGAGGCGTAGGGTTAGGGCTGAGGGGAGAAATCTGTTTCCATGGGCGTAGGGTTAGGACTGAGGCAAGAAATCTGTTTCCAGGGGCGTAGGGTTAGGGCTGACGCTAGAAATCTGTTTCCAGGGCTGAGGCAAGAAATCTCCAGGGGCGTAGGGTTAGGACTGAGGCAAGAAATCTGTTTCCAGGGGTGTAGGGTTAGGACTGACGCAAGAAATCTGTGTCCAGGGGCGTAGGGTTAGGGCTGAGGCAAGAAATCTGTTGCCATGGGCGTAGGGTTAGGGCTGAGGCAAGAAATCTGTTTCCAGGGGCGTAGGGTTAGGGCTGAGGCAAGAAATCTGTGTCCAGGGGCGTATTTATAAATCCTTGTGCTCTGGTAGAGTTAGAATTGAAGCCAAAAATCCATGAGTGTAGCTGGTAGGTATCCATCTTGGTGCTCCGGTAGCGATTGTAGTTACGACAGAAGTCAGAAATTCATTCACATTTCCCAACCCTCGGGGTGTGGCGGGCATTGTTGCTAGCGGGTGGCGTTTACCTAACTAATACTATTGGGTCAGTGTTTTAAACAGAAAGATTTCTGCACTATGTGCGGATTGTTTAACATGTTTTTACTGAAACTTGATTCAATCAACAAAAAAATAAAAATATTCAAGAAATTATTTCCTTAAGCCTTTGTGTTAAACTTTAAACTACGATCCGCATTTATAGCTTACAACAAAACATAATCCATGCAGTATTTTCCCCCAGGGCCCGTTAAACTTCCTCACTAAACACTTACCAATCATCACGACCATCAATATCTTGTTTAAAAATATCCAGATCTCTCTGCTTTTTAAACAATTACATTCCTGGTGCTTGCACTGGGCTATGACTTTCGCGAAATGTTAGACTACTTGACTTACTTGACTTAATTTTAAAATCAAGTGTTGCGCCTGAGGAGAAAAAGGTTAGGCTACTGTTTGTACTCAAATAATTTAATAATTTGTACTCAAAGAATTTTAACTCTAGCGCCTGTCGATAGATATAAAGTTAATGAAAACCATAATCGTGGTAAAGACAATTTCAGGTTTTGAACTTTATGCAGCAATTACGTAGCGTTTCAACAGCATGTCTTTTTGTTATAAATTATATTAGGGAAAAATAAACATTGATAAGTAATTTAACATGATTTATTTTCAATACAAACGTAGACAATGACAACGAGGGGCGTGATTTGCTGTCCATTAGCAGTGATTATAAAAAAACCCACAACCTTTACTTTAGGAACTAAAATAAAGTATGTTATCTTATGTTACGTTTCATTTGTAACTAATTGGCCAAAGGCATATAATATATTAAATGTTATAAGTACATTATATATATATATATATATCAGAGGCGTATCCAGGTTTTCGTTGTAGGGGGAGCGAAAAGAGCAAAAAAGGCGCCGAATTTTTAACACGTTCTATATACGTGTATTATATATATATATATATATATATATATATATATATATATATATATATATATATATATATATATATGATGTAAAATAAATTGAAAGTAGCACTCTAAAGAAATAAGAAAAAACACACAATGTAGGCCGACAAAACAAAAATTGTATCAATGTAAACAAAATATATATATATATATATATATATATATATATATATATATATATATATATATATATATATATATATATATATATACTACAACCAAAAACAATGAACGTAACACAATCTGTTTTGAAATTCTTGTAAAAAAAATTCTTACATAATGATTCCTGGGAAATTATTTAAGAAAAGTGAAATAGGGGAAATAATCACTCTCTTAATATAAATATGTATATAACTACACATTTAATTGAAAATGTCAAAACAAATAAATATTTACTTTAGAATATAATGAAATTGTTTAACACTATTCGTATTTACAAATTTTTTTTGTCTATAATCATAATTTAATATATCGTTATCATAAATGCTAAAGTATTACAGCATAATGAAGGTTTTTAAAATCAGAGTTTGTATAAAACCACGCTTTCCGATATAATAGAAAAACACTCGGAATAACAGCCTACATTTAACTGAATATACGTCTTTTTAGTTCAGATCATATATTTTTAATTAAATACTGCTTCTTTGTGTTTTATAAAGATCATTTTTAACATAGTGATAGGTATGGGTTAGATCACTGTATTGATCACACACCTTTTTACTGGTAATTGCAAAAACAATATTCACAGAGTTTTACGTTTAACAAGCTAATGTTCTGGCGGCATGGTACTTTGGTACATCAATACGCGTTTTTTTTTACATGTACTTAACAGATCAGTTCGGGGTGGGTTGGGGGGGGGGGGGTTCAACTTCATTCACCACTGTCCGGTCACTTTAGGTAAATTATCCAACCCAGTGTATACCTAGGTGTGACATTAATGCCGCTCTACACAATTGTGGTGGTGAGATGTGGGGGGGGGGGGGGGGGGGGGGGAGATAACCAACTCAGAGTGAACATAGCGTCAGTTTTTAGATGACTGTTCTTAACATACATATATATTACACAAATATATATTACACAAATATATATTACAGAAATAGATTTAAATAAGTAGCAGTGGTATTATGACAATATTTTTTTTTACAGAGGGTCCATGATGGAGGGGGGTTGTAACTGTTTCATATAATTTGTAATCGTAATCACTATCGCCCAAACTGTAAGAATACTACTACTTCATTGTGATGCCGCTGTTGAGCTTGTCGAAATTTCCCCACCCCTACGCATTTTGCTCATAAGTAAATTTAAATAGAGGTGCCACATCAGTTGTATTTGTTTCTGTATTGTATTTTTTTTTTAAATTAATCACACGATTCAAACTGTATATATAAAGTAATTATGTGTGAAGTTTTATGCATAACATTTTCTAATTCAATTATTCGTAAGCAAATACATTATTCAGTTGCCTTAAACTTAACACCCCTCTTGCCAAGTAGTACTACCCGTAGAGGTTTTTTAAACATTGCAAAGCATCGTAATGGTTATTTTTAGAATGGCAAACTGATGCAGCTGTTAATACGTGTTGTAAACGTAGACACTACTAGACTAGTACAATAATGCTTAATTGCTGCATGAAAAGAAATCTTGTGATTTACATAGATGTGCCGACCAAAAATATTTTTTTAACAAATATAATTGTTTAAAACTTTGAGTTTAAAAAGTTTCCAAAAAGGCGCCACTTTGATGAAAATGGCCAGAGGGGGAGCGGCCGCTCCCCCTGCTCCCCCCTGCGTACGCTACTGATATATATATATATATATATATATATATATATATATATATATATATATATATATATATATATATATAGGCCCCTATATATAAATATATATACACAGTGGGTTGTGAAAATCTGGTGAGGATTGGGGGTGGGGGGGGGGGGGAGGCTTATAATTTCAAGGCTGACCGGGAACATCCAGACCTCCATCACGCCACACCGTGTCATTCCTCCCCGCAATATGTGCCAAACAACCATATATACATGCGTATACAAGGCCTAAAAAGAAAGAAGAAAAAAAAACCTCGACCTTTACCTATAGTGTCCTATTTAGAAACTTACCTTCAACGGATTACATTTAACCCCAAGCAAAACACTTTAATTTTTTTTTAAAGTTTTTTTTTTTGTAAAAAAATAAAATAATACAACGAATCAAAAAGTAAAAATAAAATTAATAAAAGGAATTTAAAGTGTATTAAAAGTAAACGGGATGAGGTTTCAACGTTTCAGATAAAACTAAAAAAAAAAAAAGGACGCTAGGGTCTTGATGCTGTGGTACCCGCCTAGCTGGATGGGTATTGTGTAAAAACTTATAAAAAAAAAGTTATCCCCCCTATCCTACACCGCCTAGGCTTTCTTTAACTGGGTGAAAATTAAGGATTTATTTTCAACCCCCCAGATTTTTTTTTTGTCTGTCTGGCCTTGATTTGTGACTAATCGTGCTCAGTAGGCCAAACCTGGGGCGGGGTGGTGGTTGTGGAGTGGAAGTGAGGGGTGGGGGGTGGGCGCAGCAGACACGTGGGTGCATCGGAAGGAGGTCACTGTTGAGAAAAAAAATATAATGGTAAGGAGAGGAGACGAAATTAACTCAGTAAAAAAAAAAAGGATCAAGTCAGTGTTGAGCCTTTTAGATGCCTCCTTCACACCGCTCGCAATTTAAATTATCAACCCTTCAAGGTCGTCGGAAAGCATGCTACGGTGGGAATACAGGCCGGCGGAAACGGGGGGCGGGAAATGGTGGGGAATTAACACCATTGGCAACTTCAAATCCTCGACGTATAAAAAAATGTTTAAGAAAAAAAAATCTCAAACTATCCAAATTCTGTTAAAGTTGGCCTATACGCCTAAACTTTGAGGGGGAAAAAGCCCTTTGTTAGAGTAGAGTACTATTAAGGTTATTTTTGTGTACGCGCTGAACAAGGGAAAACTACTAGGTCAATAACCCCTATATGGCCTACTTCCATTGACTGTCGCGTAGTTTAAAAAAAAAAGTTCGCATCTACGTCGTTATATTGTGTCGGCGCAATAATACAAGATGCGTTCTAATTGGGTAAAACGTTTTTTTTTTACGGGCATTTTGTTTTTCTAAAGAGATAAAACGGCGCCTTGAATTACAAGGCAGAGATAGACTATACAACACCAGATAGAACTTTGTAATTGCTTAATGACAGATTTTTAATTGTTAGATACAGTACAAGGAATGATAGTCTTAGATGTTATTACAAAAGGCGAAGGGGTATCCCGATAATTTGAAATTAACAACAAATCGCGAAACATTATTAAAACTAATATCGAATTCCACGTATTTTTATGTAACTTTTTTTTCAATAGGAGGTTGTTCGACGCAACCAAACCAGAGTTTCTTCCAGGCATCTCTTCTTCTCCGAACTAAATGAAATTTATATAATTTATATAGAAAATATATACTTTTAACAGTGTGCGCCCCCCCGAAAATTTCAAGTGCCCCCCCCCCCCCCCGGAGAAAAAAGTCTGGAAGAAACACTGAACCAAACCAACAAAGATAAGGTAGTCTTGATATTTCCAATTGATCTTAATCAGCTGAAAGAATTGATGCCGAAAAATAGTCTAATAGCCCCCCCCCCCTACAATATAGGAAAGAAGTTAATTGTACATACATTTTGGTGATTAAATGAAAATAACAGAACCCACCCCAAGCAATCAGGTACATGATGGGGTTTTAAAGTAAATTCGTGATTTAAAGGTCAGGGGTGTAAGTTTCAGACATATATCCGATAATGACACAATAATAAATAATTCTTCTTTTTTAAAATAATAGATCGTTAAATTACTGGCAGTAAACCAAAAACACTGATATTTTTATAACCCGTAACAATACTAACCCTTTCCCAAACCATACTGTAGCCCTAACCTTAACTTTATTCTGGACACTGCAGAGGCGTAGCGACCCTTCCCGGCGACCAGGGACAAACTTTCGATTTGCACCCCCCCTCAAACTTTTAAATTGTTTTTCCAACCCATTTTGACGCCCCCTAAGGTCGGCGCCCGGGGACATATGTCCCCCCGCCCCTCGCTACGTATCTGGAACACTGGACCTAACAACATAACCAACAACTTAACACTTCTATTTTCGGAAGAGTCCACTGTCGGACACTAGTAAAAGCAGTAATCCCCGCTTATAAAAGCCCCATCTTGAGCTTAATCTGACGTCCCTAACCTGCATTATGATAAGCAACAGGGATCTTTGGACATTTCCAGAGGCGTAGCGATGGGGGGGGCAGGGGGGTACATATGTCCCCGGGCGCCGACCTTAGGGGGCGCCAAAATGGGTTGTAAAAACAAATTAAAATGTCATTTTAGCTGCATTTTTGCAGTTTGAGGGGGGGGGGGGTGCAAATTGAAAGTTTGAGGGGGGGGGGGGGTGCAAAGCGAAAGTATGAGGGGTGGGGTGAAAATTGAAAATTTGCTCCCGAGGGGGCGCCAAATTGAAAGTTTGTCTCCGGGCGCCGGGAAGGGTCGCTACGCCTCTAGACATGTCGCTTAAAGAAATAGATCTTAATTTACTACTGTTACAGAAAACACTGAACTTTACATCCGGACGTCCATGACAATTCCTACTCAGTCGACGAGTAGTAAAATATAATAAGGAAAATTTTAAAAAATATTTAAAATATTTATATCAGTAAAGTTACCATTTCGAACCTAACGGCCTGTGATACAAGTGAAGTCAAGTTCACTTGTTTCTGTGACCTCGGTATACGAAGGGATAGTGTGGTCAGCACTATGCCCAGCCGCCTTTAGTTTCCGTAACGTGAGTTAATAGTTTGCCTATCAGAGCTGGGTGCACTCAGTGACGTTTCACTGACTTGAACCCGGATTTGAACTCGTCTACCGCCAGGCCAGGCCTCCCCACATAAAGTGATAATCAGTACTCATGTTATATTCTACTTTTTCAGTGGCGTTTATACACATTTCACCTAGCGAGGCTAATCTCCCCTACCCCTAGACCACTTTATTTAAAAAAAACAACTGAGCTACATTTTACTTGTTCAGCGGCGTATATACACATTTCACCTCTCGAGGCAAAACCTATTGCCTCGCCGCACCCCCCCCCCCCCTCCCAACCACTCACGTTGTTTGTATTTAGAAATGCTGATCATGCACTTAAAACAAAAACACCCTGCCCTCTGTTGTATCCCAGGTACCACCCTAGCGACGCCACTGCTCACCCACTCACCCTCCCACACGCGCGCCCCCCTTCCATGCAGGCTGCTGTTTATAAAAGTGCAGACACGTTTACAGATGACGCCGACTTCAATCGTTTGGCTTGAATGGCGCTAATTCCGACCAGTCTTTAAAGGTCTCTTCTTTTAAACTAACCTGGCTTTACTTTTAACTTTTTACTAAAAAGGTTTTAAAAAAAAAGTTTTGCAGTCATCAAGCACATGTCTCTCTCACACTTCACTGTACCTGGGTTGCACTAAAGTGAGTCGAAGTAACTACGTTATAACCACAGTTTTTTTCAGGCATTTCTTTTAGGGGGGGGGGGGGGGAGGAGGAGGAAGGGGAGGGGGAACAGTTTATTTAGAAAATATATACTTTAACCATCCCTCCTCCTTATATTTAAGTGCATCCCCCCAACGAAAGTTTCAGTGTCTCCTCCCCTCTCCCGCGAAAAAAAAATGTCTTAAAAAGCGACAGGGGTGTTTCAATACTTTTATGGTTTTAACACAATTGACAAACGCAATTTATTTGTTTGCTTCAATACCGTCCGATACCAAACGTATCACTGCGGGTTAGTTCAATATCGTCGAATACTTAAAGTATCCTCTCCAGTATGATTCCATCATTAACATCGTCGAATACTTAAGGTTTCGTATTCTGTATGATTCAGTCATTAACATCGTCGAATACTAAACGTATTAACCCGTTCATTCATTAACACCGTCGAATACTCAAAGTATCGTCTCATGTTTGATTCAATCATTAATATCGTCTGATATTTAAAGTATCGTTTTATGTTTAATCCAATCATTAACACATTCAAATAATACGAGTAATCATCCTCTTTCCCCCTTTTTTTGTACCTTTCGAGAACGTTCTAAATCAACCAATTAAAACATTGTCAGCTTTACTGCATCTGTGTGGTACAGGCTGGCGTTGTTTCTTTGTCGAAGGAATTTTTCCCCTCTCTTTTAGACATCCAATTGTTGAGTCGCATCAACGAGCTCGCTGGCTTGATACGGCCCATAGACCTCTATAGCCTACACAATTCTGATCTTGCTTGTATAAAAAAAGAAAAAAAACGTAGTTCGGTAATTTTTTTTTAATACTTTAGTTGGAGGCGGGGAAGGATCAGTTGTTTAGGGCCTAAATTACGACAACCACCCTCCCCCGATCCCCCCATCCCAACTTGCGCAGCCTTGAGTGAACGAGCAAAGGGCGACAAAAGCTTGCCGACAAGGCAGACGTCAGTAACAACACCAATGTTGCACCATTCACGCTAAATGGACAACGGCTTGACCTTGATACACATACCAGCGCATTAAAATCGCGCTGAGGAATTAATGTTTCTAAACTTACCTTTTTTTTTTTTGGGAAATGCAGTTTGTCTTAGTATTCTCCCTTATACTAACTGCGAGTTATTAACGCGTAAAGCTAGACTACCAGAACAAGTGATACCTAAGTTTTTGTTGAAGATTTTTGCTCAGGTTTAGGTTTTCTTTACTGAGAGTCATGTCGTCATTGTTCTCCATCCGTAACCTGTGCAACACATCACAAGATGGCGGTCCACTAGGATGGACCACAAGCACCAGACTCAACACGGACCACAAGCACCAGACTCAACACGGACCACAAGCACCAGACTCAACACGGACCACAAGCACCAGACCACAAGCACCAGACTCAACACGGACCACAAGCACCAGACCACAAGCACCAGACTCAACACGGACCACAAGCACCAGACCACAAGCACCAGACTCAACACGGACCACAAGCACCAGACCACAAGCACCAGACTCAACACGGACCACAAGCACCAGACCACAAGCACCAGACTCAACACGGACCACAAGCACCAGACCACAAGCACCAGACTCAACACGGACCACAAGCACCAGACTCAACACGGACCACAAGCACCAGACTCAACACGGACCACAAGCACCAGACTCAACACGGACCACAAGCACCAGACTCAACACGGACCACAAGCACCAGGCTCAACACGGACCACAAGCACCAGACCACAAGCACCAGACCACAAGCACCAGACCACAAGCACCAGACTCAACACGGACCACAAGCACCAGACTCAACACGGACCACAAGCACCAGACTCAACACGGACCACAAGCACCAGACTCAACACGGACCACAAGCACCAGGCTCAACACGGACCACAAGCACCAGACTCAACACGGACCACAAGCACCAGACCACAAGCACCAGACCACAAGCACCAGACCACAAGCACCAGACTCAACACGGACCACAAGCACCAGACTCAACACGGACCACAAGCACCAGACTCAACACGGACCACAAGCACCAGACTCAACACGGACCACAAGCACCAGACCACAAGCACCAGACCACAAGCACCAGACCACAAGCACCAGACTCAACACGGACCACAAGCACCAGACTCAACACGGACCACAAGCACCAGGCTCAACACGGACCACAAGCACCAGACTCAACACGGACCATAAGCACCAGACCACAAGCACCAGACTCAACACGGACCACAAGCACCAGACTCAACACGGACCACAAGCACCAGACTCAACACGGACCACAAGCACCAGACTCAACACGGACCACAAGCACCAGACTCAACACGGACCACAAGCACCAGGCTCAACACGGACCACAAGCACCAGGCTCAACACGGACCACAAGCACCAGACTCAACACGGACCACAAGCACCAGACCACAAGCACCAGACCACAAGCACCAGACCACAAGCACCAGACTCAACACGGACCACAAGCACCAGACTCAACACGGACCACAAGCACCAGGCTCAACACGGACCACAAGCACCAGGCTCAACACGGACCACAAGCACCAGACCACAAGCACCAGACCACAAGCACCAGACCACAAGCACCAGACTCAACACGGACCACAAGCACCAGACTCAACACGGACCACAAGCACCAGACTCAACACGGACCACAAGCACCAGACTCAACACGGACCACAAGCACCAGACTCAACACGGACCACAAGCACCAGACCACAAGCACCAGACCACAAGCACCAGACTCAACACGGACCACAAGCACCAGACACGCCAACATAGCCCTGGCCAGACAAGACACCGATAAAGAACGGAGGGCTGCAACCCTTTTCTCCCCTCAAGTTTTTTCCCTTTAAAAACCCCTACCTCTGCCTACCTAACGCCGAAAGTTCACAGATACACACTAGGGTCATCCTGACCCACTCTATCAGGCTCCGCACCAGATATGTTTTAAAAAAAGGTGTGGAGGAAAAAAACGAAAAGGAACTTTAAAAAAAAAGCCTTGGTAGGAATATCCGGCACAGGAGAAAAAAATGTGGTTATCCAATAGTATGTCGTTTTGTTAGGCTGTAAGAACACAGCAGGCATTCGTTCTAAGTGGCGTTGTTAGGTTCTCAGGTGCCCAGAACAAGATACAATAATTAGCCTGTATATATATATATATATATATATATATATATATATATATATATATATATATATATATATATATATATATATATATGACCGCTAGGTGCATCTTACCTAGCCCATCGTGCGCCATGGATGACTATTTTTACAACCAGCTAGGCCTGCTGTTACGACACGCTAAGCATGTTTTAAAATTTAGGCCAAGGTCATAGTTAATTTTTAGACAGTGCATTATCCCCCCTTTCTTACCTGCATAGGTAACGACTGTCTACCTGTAAGAAAAAAAAAAGTTCAGTTTTCTACTACCTGCCATCTTGCAGGTCTGTGTGTAGCCGTGGAGACTCTTGGAATCTATTGTCTGTCTGATTTATGTGCGTCTTCTATTAGAAATAGATATAATTATTTTCTTTTATAAGGTAATTATCGTCAGGGTTGCATATGTGCATTTCAAAATGGCGCAGTTTCTTTTTAAAATGATCATTCGTCAAAAGCGGGTGTTGGTTAGGGGGTATGGAAGGAGAGGCGTTTCTATGTTTAATTGTGTTTGATAAGCAAACCACCTTGTAGCCTCAACTCCCCTCCTAAGTAAGCCCCCACCACCCCATTCCCCTGTACATGCATTTTCCCCGGCGATACATTCTCGCTAAGTATTAAAGTACATTATCTCCTCTGAATGTAACTTTTTCCAAATTTTTCAAACCCGAAAATAGACACGGCGCAACAAAATTAGTCGTGCAGCTATATTTAGAACAAGTATGGATGCCTGTCGCGTAAGGCAGTTTCCTTGTGACGTCGCCAGATTCATGCAAGTCTGTCAACATTTTACACATTTAAATAAAACACACACACATCCGCCCCCACATCCTACACGATAGCAAGTATAAAAAGGTTAAACATTGCCGTTCGTGTTTTACTGGTGCATGACCGTGTGCTAAATTACTTGCGCTATGTAGTCTACATGTACCTACTACGGTAGCAATATTTTCTCAGTGGGTGAATGGGAGGGGGCGACGGGGGTATTGGTGGGGTAAGGTTGAAAGAGATAATGAATAGATCTACTGAAACTAAATCTCAAAGCCTATATATATATATATATATATATATATATATATATATATATATATATATATATATATATATATATATATATATATATATATATATATATATATATACACACGTGTATCTGAAGGTTTTTTCGTCTCAATGCCAGCATGGTGATGTCCTTGTTCTGCTCGTTGCTTCAGTGACCTATTGACCCGTCCTTCATCCTCGCTTGTTCCTTGTCATCTGCCTTAAAGATTTTCTAAGTCACTCTGTTTCGGGTCGAGGATGTCTTGGTCACGTGGCGCTAGCGTCGCCGAGTGTCGATTCTGCAAAGGGAAACAACCGCGGAAATGGGGAGTAATTTTATCACTTTGGCAAGAGTTCTGTTTGGTGACTCGCCTGTTTAATAAAACGATGGTAAAAACATAACCGACAATTCAAACTATTATTGACCACTGACGCCATGACGACCTGCATAGTCTCAATAAAAAATAAAAGCCGTGTTCAGGTTTAAATTTCCAAATCACACTCTACTATCGATTGATCCTAACCAGTCTTGACTTAGAAAGTCTCAGTTTTCATTCTTCACATAGCTTTACCTGGTATGGTGGTTTTTATTTAATGATAATCAATACTCGTCCTTGCATTTATAAAAAAAGAAAAGGCTTTAAACTGTAATTATATTATTCAAACCATACAATTTTGTATGAAAAATAAATTACCATTTTCTAGTCGTTATAACTATAACCTCTTCATCATAGCCCATCTCGACCTACGCCCCCTCCCCGCCTCAGCCCCCAGCTCATTTTTACCACCAACTAACGTTTATCGACCGCATTAGATAATTTTACAAAAACTAATATTTCTTTATTTCAAGCTACCCCTTCGCGCCACCGTGGGGATGGGGTGTTAAAAAAAAAAACAACCCCCAAAATTTGCACCCTCCCCTACCCCCGCGCTAGATTTTCCTCATCATCCAACACTTCCGAATTAAAAAAAAAAAAAAGAACGAAAAAAAAAAAAACACTTAAAAAAACTAACAAGGGGAGGGAACAAGACTGCACTTCGCATGCAATGGTGAGGCGGGACGATTATGCAGTAAAGGGGAGAGAAAACTCAGCAGCTAGTAGTTTACTGTGCACCACTGCACTATATTACCGCAGACGTCGCGATGCCTTGTGTTCCTTAGCAGTTACTTTTTTTTTCCTCCTCTCTTCTCCCCATTTTGACGAGAAAAATCTTTCCGTGTTGGCTAGTTGTTTCTTTTCTCTTACTCTAAAGAGGGAAAAAAAAACAACCAAAAAAAAAAAAAACAACGCACACTAAACAACTTTTTGCAGTGTTTTTTTCCCTCTGTTTAACTTATAAGCGGGAGTTAATGTTGATTCTATTCAAAGACTCTTCGTCGTCTGCGCAGAAAACATAATTTTTTCTCTCCTTTTCTGCACTGTTGCTGCGTTTATCCCACTACAGTGAAAGTGCCTTATTGTGTTTAGTTTTTTGCGGTGTGTTCTTTACCTCACAAAACGCGCAGAAATAATTTACAAAAAAAAGTTATCCGAAAACCGTAGTCCTGTGATTATATTCCACAAACTGAGAAAGTTCAATACAAATTCTTAATAAACTTCAACGGAAGATACGACTTGATTTCAAAACCCATCTCCAAGGTAAGTTATTTTAATTTACTTAATTTAATATTCTAGTTTTTATAAATCAATCAGGGACATAAATAAACAACTAAACAATCTAAATATAGACTAGACATTCTTGTACAATCCTACGCATGTCAGTAAGACAATAGACCCGAGTGATCGTCCTTGAGAGGTTCTCTGTGTAAAAAAACAACGCCATTGAATTCCATTCATTACTCCCTAGCTTTCCATTCATCCCCTCGCGTATATCGTGTACACATTTAAAAAAAAAAGAACTTGTTTCGCGTTATTTTTGGATGGGAGTAAGTAAACACATAAAAAATGCGAGTTCCATTCTCGGTTGTAATAAAAAAAAATCTGTCACGTTGTTGGTGCAGATTTGTCTATACCAGCTACAGCTGTTGTTCCACGGCTTCCACTTTTTATCTACACTTTTACTTGTGTACGTTATATAATACACATTTGGGGACCTATGTTACCAAATCCTTCGTGATATCAGCTAACATTTTTCTTAGAATCCCGACTCCACCCTCCCCCCAACACACGACCAAACCACGACATATTTTGTGTAAAAGAAGCAGTGATACATAATTGGAATGTCATTGATTTATAGACAACCGCTTGTAAAATCACTTAAAACAATTTGAAAGCATGATAGTGTAGTTAACTGATGATCAGACAGTTGTGCCCAGCGATTGTAAATAAAGAAAAATTTAGCAAAAGTAAGAATAAGGAACTTCAAATACAGTGTTATATAACGTCTCTAAATCCACCCCTACCCCCATACCACACAGTATAAAAATAATTACCCCCACCCTCTCTTACCCCTTGCTGGTTAACCAGCTACCAATGTCTATGGGCGCTAACAGTTTCTTAAACAGAGTACGTCAGTCTACATGTGGCGAGATCACTGCATAGCTGAACACATAATAACATAGTCGTTAAAATCAGGACAAATAATAACATACATAGATCTTATGTTTTATGGCTTTAAACTACTTATTAATTCACTTTTCAAAAACAACTCATTCCATTTTTCAATCATTGTTGTCTGGGTTCCACATTTGACACCCCTCACCCCGCCATATTTAAAATAAGTTTTCGGCCTTTGTAAGCTTTAGTAATAAATATTTTGCAGTTATAGTTTTTTAGTTTACCCGATGGTTGTTTACACAAGAAATATTACTTATACAGTAGATATATACTATAATCTAAGAGTTGTAATTACAATACATCTAAGAGCTGTAATACCAAATCTGTAACTCCAATACAAGAATTTCAACTCCTACTCGAGAGCTTCAACTCCTATACAAGAACTTTAACTCTAATACAACAACTTTAACTCCAATACAAGTGTTGTTTTTTTTAAACTCCAATACATGTTTTTTAAAACTCCAAGACAAAAGCTGTAACTCTAATATGAGAGCTGCAATTCTTTGACAAGAATAGCAACTTTAATCTCTAATACAAAAACAGCAACTCAAATACAAGAATAGCAACTCTAATACAGGAACAGCAACTCGCAGCAACTCTAATACAAGAACAGCAACTTTAATACAAGAAAAGCAACTCTAATACAAGAAAAGCAACTCTAATACAAGAAAAGCAACTCTAATAAAAGAACAGTAACTCTCAGCAACTCTATTACAAGAACAGCAATTCTAATACAAGAACAGCAACTCTAATACAAGAACAGCAACTCTAATACAAGAACAGTAACCCTAATATAAGAACAGTAACTCTAATACAAGAACAGCAACTCTAATACATGAACAGCAACTCTAATACAAAAACAACAACCATAATACAAGAACAGTAACTCTAACACAAGAGTTGTGACTGTTCTGCACCAACTAGATCTGCAACCCAACACATTTAACACACAATAAGATTACACTAGTGGCCACAGCAGTAGTGCTAGAGAAATATCGAACAATGCCCCTCCCAATCAATTGAGCCATTCTTCTAGTATTGACCTGCACTAAGTTTAAGCGACTGACTTGAACGCTTAGTGCACAATGACTGCCCCGCTGACAGTATTAAATTATGTATACATTTTCTCCTGCGCTAAACAGCGTTTGTTTGGCGACTTGTATTTTTTTTTATATCAAAGTTAATAGTAATCACCGGGTAGAATTCCCCGTTGGTTAAAAAAAAAGAATGGTGTAATCCCCTCACGGGCGTTGCTAAATTTGTCCCGGGGGCGTAGGGGGTGGAGTGTAAGATGGAAGGGAGGGGGGAGGAAATACGAATAATCCGAGTAAATTTTTTAAAATATTTAAATGTGTTTACTGGAAGCTTTATTTCTAAAGCGTACACTGTCGGAATAGTACAGAGGCGTAGCGACCCTTCCCGGCGCCCGGGGACAAACTTTCAATTTGGCGCCCCCCTCGGGATCAACCTATCAATTTTCAATTTGCACCCCCCTCCGTCAAACTTTCGATTTGCACCCCCCCTCAAACTTAATAAATTTGCACCCCTTTTGCACCCATGTACCCACCCGCCCCCCACTCCTCGCTACGCCTCTGGAATAGTATTAGTAAAATCTAATCTTATTCCAAAACCGCCTACTCCCGCCTATCTAAATATTATAAAGTTGGAACTTATTTAATAATACATTATTATTCAAATGATGTACATGTAGAATGGTTTGAGAAGCACTGACTCTAAGTTTGGGTATCGCCTGAAGTGTCAATCAACCGCACGAGCGCATAACTGCACGCGCACGCATCGCCCTGGTCACGGGTCACTCAGTTAAGTCTGTGGCTTTGGGCAGATAATTTAATTAGGGCTAAATACTTAACCACAGTAATGTACACAACATATTGTAGACAGAATGTCCATATCTACTGCAGACAGACATCCATAACATCACTAGTCTTACATTATCATCAGTAGACAGACGCGTAACACAGCGCTTGAGACAGACATCCATAACATCACTAGTCTTACATTATCATCAGTAGACAGACGCGTAACACAGCGCTTGAGACAGACATCCATAACATCACTAGTCTTACATTATCATCAGTAGACAGACGCGTAACACAGCGCTTGAGACAGACATGCCTTGCACCCTAAGGCATTCACCACACCTGTAAATCCGATAATTCCTACACGACCACCACTTGTAAAGACACGCCACACGTTTTGTCCCCAGGGTCTCATCTATCGTTTGATCTTAACTACCTCAACACACACACATAAATACTACCTACCTAACACTTCCCCCACTTACACACCACTGTCACCCCTCACATACCTCACACCTACCTCATCCCCACCTACCCCACCTACCCCACTTACACACAACTGTCCACCCCTCACATACCTCACACCTACCTCACTGCCCCACGTACACACCACAGTCACCCCCACCTACCTCACTACCCCACTTACACGCCACTGTCCACCCCTCACATACCTCACACTTACCTCACTTCTCCACCTACCCACTTACACACCACTGTCATCCCTCACATACCTCATACCTACCTTACACCTACCTTATTCCCCCACCTACCCCACTTACACCCAACTGTCCACCCCTCAAGTACCTCACACCTACCTCACACCCCACCTACCCCACTTACACACCACTGTCACCCCTCACATACCTCACATCTACCTCACACCCCACCTCCCCCACTTACACAACACTGTCACCCCTCCCTCACACCTAACACACCCCCACCTACCACACTTACACACCACTGTCACCCCTCACATACCTCACACCTACCTTACTCCCCACCTTCCCCACTTATACACCACTATCCCCCCACCCACACTGTTGCTACCATGACCGTATCTCCCGTGACCAGATAAGTTAATTTTACTATTCGATCTAACAATGCGGGGGTGGGACGGTCCTGGGGTGGGGCTGAGGGGTGGGGGTGTTGAGTAGTGAGTGAACACCTAAGTAGCACAAATAGAATCGATTGGATGGACTTAACATCGGGAACTAGGGCGTGTTTTTATTACCGCGGTAATTAGATGGGGGAGGTGACTGGCTTGTTAGGTGAGATAGATGAGGTGTTTGGTGAGGTGAGATGATGAGTTAGATGAGGTGGGGTAAGGTGACATGATGAGTTATATGAGGTGTTCAATGAGGTGCTTGTTGAGGTGAGTGATCAAATGTTGGGTGGGATGAGATGGTGAGTTAGATGAGGTTTATGGAGAGGTGAGATCCAGGGTTGAATGGGTGGATGAGTGGTAAGATAATTCTGTGGTTGGATGAAGATGAGTTAAATTAACAGTGAGATAAGGCAGTGGTAAGGTGGGATAGCTGTGAGCCGAGATAACGGTGAGGTAAGATTGTGGTGAGGTGAGATAATTTTGAGGTTGGATTGTGGTAAAGTGAGGCATTGTTAAGATAATTATGTGTTGGGATGAAGACGAGTTAAATTTATAATGCGATAAGGCAGTGGATAGGTGGGATAGTTGTGAGGTGAGTTAGAGATGAGGTGAGATAATGCTAAGGCGAAAACACGTAAGAAAAATGGTTGCGTAAGTGGTCTAGCGGTAGAGAGCTGGACTGCTAACCCGTAAGTCTCGAGTTCGAATCCGGCTTCAAGTCAGTAGACCGTCCCTGAGTCCACCCAACTCTGATGGGTACCTAACTCACGTTAGGGAAAGTAAAGGCGGCTGGGCATAGTGCTGACCACACTATCTCTTAATATGCCGAGGTCACAGAAACAAGTGAACTCTACTTCACTTGCCTCATAGGGAAACTTACTTACTTACAAAGTGGTGTTCTAACGTCGGCGAATGAATTAACGACAAGAACGTTTTACACGAGATACAACCAGACTGGTGAACTTAGTTGCATATAGAGACCGCCCATTTTAACTTCGCCCTGTTTTAGCAGCTCCAAGCACCTCCGACACGACACGAAAACATTCCTGGCCGCTACCTATCGATTAGTTCCTTCTTTTAGAATGTCTAGAAAAAATAAGCAGGTGCCGTAATTACAAACAGTTTTCTGACATATTCCTCAAAGTAGTCCTCCAACACCCCCTCCCCCCTTTAAAAAAAAAAATCCCCCCTCCCCAACCCGCCTCCCCCTAATTGACTTAAACTCAGATCTGCTACCTAAGCCAGACTCTTTGAATGCCAGACAGTACCATTGCAGCACAGAGCCGACAACAATTTAAACAACTTCCCGCCGTCTGCTTCACAAGTGCCTGACTCATTTATTACAGCTAGTAGAGCGGTTCTCGCACGCTGCGGGGTATGGGGGACATCGGCCTTAGGAGGTGCTAAGACACCACCACACAGCCAATATTTGTGACACACGGACACGGCAAAACACCCACCACACCGCCAACACCCAACACCACATCGGTCCCGCACTACATCACAATCGCACTACATCATCATCCTTATACACGACCAATCACATTGCACCTCATTACACAGCGCCGTTACACAACACAACACCGTAATTACACAACACCACCGTCTCACTGTCACCTTAACACGGCACACAACACCACACCACAGCTACACAATACCACTCTATCGTCACAAAATACCACACCATTACCGTACCCTAGCAGAACGCCACAACACCTTTTTACATGTATTACAGCAACCTCAGTGATCCCCATAATGCACTACAGATGAATCCCCTCACTTGTACACGTCATATCACAAAATAACCCTTTTAAAACCACATGGACATTTCGTGAAGCAAATACTGCGTTTCTTTCCGATCAATTATATCAAAACCACCCCCTAAACTTACATTACCTCCACACCAATCATATGCAGCACCACATCACTCTCACATAACACCACACCACTAAAATTCACCACACTACCTCACACTACCTTTGACATCATCACACCACGCTGTAACTGACCACCCTCACGCCACCACAATTCACCACACCACCTCACACACCATCCCACTACCATGTACCAAACCATATCACCGTGTGTATAACCTAAACAACACAACAATAATTTTCCTCTTATCTAAAAAAAAAAACCTCTCAAGTCAACGCCCAGACCCCATCCCCCCAGATGTGAGAAGCTTTTAGCCCAGAGCTCATTGCATTGCAAGCCGCCTCCATTACGTAAGGGGGAAAAGATGCCAGCACCATTGGCAGGTGTGCCTGTAGGTACCTGTTGAAAAATTGACTTACCTTTCACACAGTAACCGGCACGTTCCGCAGGTAAGGTAGGTCGTCGGTGATCTATGTAGAGGCTGACCCTTGACCTTCTCCCTCGGTATCTTATATTCGTTTGGGGCTGTCTGAATACCTACTACAAGCTGTCTTTATCTGAAAAAATTAATATAGGTTTATGTTAACGTTTAGTATGGTAGCGTTTTCTGTTAGCAGTTTAAAGAAAAACGTTTTAGTAATAAAATGTATCAATCACTCAATAAATCAACGCAGACATACTATACGATCACATTTGGCTTAATTTTTGGCTTAGGGTCAAGTCATGGATAATTTTAGCTTCAAGTGGTTAGGTTTATAATACATTTATTATAAGGCTATATTCCAGGTTTAGATTAGTGTTAAGATAAAGACATATATTAGCTAATTTTTTTTTTGGTGTTAGTAAAACTAAGATGCTATATTCCAGGTTTAGATTAGTGTTAAGATAAAGATATTTATTACCTTGCTTTTGGAGTTAGTAAAAACTTAGATCAAAATCAGGGTATTGGTTAATGTTTAGTGATAATATATGCTCAAAGCAATACCTTATGGATCTGTATGCTTTAGGTTAAGAGTGCCAAAATACGCTGCGCTTTTGTTGTAATACGTATTAACAAAAGTATTTTACTTTTACATTTATTTTCCAATTAAAAGGATAAAAATTGCTGATGTTGAAATGGTTCATTAATTATAAAATGTACAAACCAAAGATGTTTTGTAGAAAAAAAAAAGAAACTATCCTTAAAAAAAAAGTCTGAGTAGCCTCGCTTTGTTGTTGAATCGCTCATTAGCAAGTTCCGGTACTTCCTTCACGAGCTAATTATAACTACACCACGTGATGCTGGTAAATCCCCGGGATGCTACTGTCTAATCTTTGCCTTAAAGACTCCCGGCACTCGTCACGCGAACCTTGTAGCATAGTTGACCTGTGCAGTTCTAAACACTATGAGCATCAAACGCGTCTTTAAACACATGCGAGTCACGTTCAAAGTAAAATATCTCCGGGGACTGTGGGTTCGAATACTTGTCATGTCAAGTATCGAGTAAGATTCTCGTATTTTCAAAGCAAACTTTGATCATACTTACACATGTTAGTACACGCTTAGTTTTAAATACCCTTCAGCTGGATACCATGGTGTAACAACAGAGTCGGAACTCAAAAGTAGCCAACCAGTGGTATAAACAATGGAAAGGGAGGGGGTGTATGGAAGGGGATTGGGGGTGTATGGAAGAGGATTTTGGGGGTGGGGGGGTGGAAGGGTCCATAATGGGCTAAATATTTTGCTTTATATATATATATATATATATATATATATATATATATATATATATATATATATATATATATATATATATATATATATATATATATATATATATATATATATATATATATATATATATATATATATATATATATATATATATATATATATATATATATATATATATATATATATATAATGTATATAAATAAATATATATATATATATAATGTATATATATATAATGTATATACATATAATGTGTATATATATAAAATGTATATATATATATATATAT